>NC_033631.1:11137007-11298099 GCF_001540865.1 Ananas comosus | reverse complement strand
CTTTATCTGATGTGCCCTTCAGATACCGCAAAATCCACTTTCACGGGGGTCGGCGCCTCCCAATGTGTATGTCCTATTCCTCCAAGAGTTCTGTGAAGACAGAATCAAACCTTATACCGAGACGGATGTCCAGAACAGAACTACAGCTCTTTGTCAGACATTGTGAAAAGCGTGCATGTGCCATAACATTATGAGTTTAGTTTTTACTTTTGGGCTCACTAATGCCCGGCAGCTTATGGATCTATGTTTGTTTTCAAGCCTTATTCAAACAGTCGGTGGTGTTCATCGACGATATTTTTTGGTTTATCGATAGTGGTGCGGATTCACGAGACACTTGGAACTTTACTTTTTGTTCGGGAAAAAGAGCTCTATGTATTTGAAGATAGGTGTGATTTTTGGTCTTAGATGTTTTGGTGGCGTTTTTGGATTTTGATTCATTAATATAGCTGGTGGAAGATTGAAGCATCAAGGATTTGGCCTTTGTGTGTTTGGTGGTTCACGATGTTTTGAGTTTTCTTCGCTTGGCCGGCTGACTACCGGTTGATTTGTTGAGGGGTTTGGAAAGTTTTCCACTTCCCTTCCGAGATTGGTGCATACCGTTTTGTCTTGAATGATGGTGTGAAAGGAGCTCTCAAGGAGTTTGAAGCAGAGGATTTGTTCCGCCCCATTTTCCTAACCTTGTCAGATGTGCTGAGCAGGGTATTTTTGATAGTGATGCTTTCTTTAATGGATGGCTGTGTTCTTGATGCTTAGGTACGGGAATGTGATCGCGTATTGTCATCTCGGCTAGTTGAAGATTATGAAAAATAACTAACCTACCATGATTGGAGTTGTGCGGCCGTGTCCTTTTGCATTGAACTTTATGGCCATTTACGTGTGTTGGGACTGAGTGGATGGTTATATGATCAAGGTTTAATCGTATCTATTCATCCAGGAAGAGTTAACCTTGATTTGTGCAGGAATCATAGCATACATCAGGGCAACCGACGAGCTGGCCAATAGGCGATGAATGTTGAGGTTCGTGCTTATTTGACCCATAAGAAGTTATATCTTCACGACTTGATATCTATCTCGTTTCTACTCGCGAACACCCCGTCTCTTCCTCAGAAGAGTGTGTATTCTCTACTCGAAAGATTCTGGTAATGATGAAGTGAAGGGGTTTGTAGATTCCGACTATGCGGGTGATTTGGACAAGCGTAGGTCTATTACAGGTTACGTCTTTCTGCTGGGCGGCGGACCTATCAGTTGGAAATCTACGTTGCAGCGCACTGTAGCCTTGTCAACTACAGAAGCGGAGTATATGGCGGCAATTGAAGCAGCTAAGGAAGCAGTCTGGCTTAGAGGCTTGGTTGGTGAACTCGGGATTGTGCAAGAAAAAATGATTATCGGTTGTGATAGTCAGAGTGCTATATGTCTCGCCAGGAATCCAGTTTACCATGGGAGGACAAAGCACATAGAAATCAAGTATCACAAATTACGGGAGCTCACTAATGAGGATGATGGAGAAATTCAGCTTATAAAGGTTTCCACAAAGGATAATGTAGCTGACATAATGACAAAGCCGGTAACAGCGGATAAGTTTAGACACTGTCTAAACTTGGCTAATTTGCATGACTGACTGGATGCCTCAGGGAGAGGGGGCGATAAGATGGGAGAGAATAATGAAGTAAAAAAGAAGTCAATGTGGAGAATGTTAAAGATATGCCTTCTTTTTTATTGGTTTAGTTCATATACCGGTTTATGGAAAAATAAAAAGGATCTCATGAGGATTTATTTTTTGGTAGATCCTAATTTAAATTGGAATCCTAGATGGACTAGGATTGGTTTCCATATAATACTCTATATTCAATAATCAAATTGAATTAGAGTAGGATTGAGCCAAATCCCTCTCTATATATATACATGCATATGCATGTATAGCGGGGTGAGGCGTGTGGATAAATTAATTAGCATTTACGGTCCGGCTAATTAATGCACGGCACCTCCGGTGGCCATACGGACGGAAGAGAGGCCAAGCTTAATTAATTAGCACCCCGGCCATATGGACCATGCGGTTTTTGGGGTGCATGGAGGCTTAATTAATTAGCATGCGGCGAAGCTAATTAATTAAGGTGGTCGGTTCTCTTCATGTATAGCAGTACGGTAGCAAGAGAAGGAGATGCGTGGTAGCACGCATGCGACGGATTGACGTTGGCGGCGGAGCGACGGTTCTCAACCAATTGCCTGAGCGGTTCGGATTCTTCGAAGCAACGGTATAAAGGAATTTGGTTAGAGTTTCTATACTTCTCTAATTTGGTCTTCTCGGTTTTACGAAAAGCTTTTTTGGTATTTTCTTGGAGTTTTCGTTGGAACAAGAAAGGTGGGATTCACCATAAGGTTCTTGGTTTTTTATCCGGAGAAGACATAAGGTGTAAGCTTGTACTTCTATTTCTTCATATAGTGGAATACATCTCTCTCGCTCTCCCCGTGGACGTAGGCAATTGTCGAACCACGTAAATCTTGGTTTCTTCTTTCTGCATTTATTTCTTTTACCGTTCGGTCGATTTTTTCTATTTTTCGTGCATCTTTGTTTGTAGCACATGACGGACGATCCATCCGGTTCCCAACAGCCTCTACCTCCTCCGAAAATAGAAGACAACTGGCGCTTCTAAAGAACCGGCTACTTCATTATACCCCAAGCACCAGACCAGATTCGCTAAAATGTAGATGGACCTCTCACCAAAAGTTCACTGTTAACTCTCTGTACAAATTCATCACTTACGCAGGACAAACTGACCCACCCAATCAACAACTTTGGAATGTAAAAATTCCTGTTAAAATCAAAATCTTCGTCTGGTTGCTCCTTCACAAGAGATTGCTCACGGCAAACAGATTGATCAGACGAGGGACCCAAGTGGAACCTGGCTGCGTCTTATGTGCATTTCCCTTGGAAAGCTCCGACCACCTCTTCTGCAATTGTGTTTTCATCCGATTTCTTCTTCTACGAATGGCTGAGGCACCCAACAATACTTCGGGTGGGGACGTCCGAGGACTTTGGAACTTAATATCACAAACCCCCGACGCCTCTACAAGAACTAAAGATTTAACCAAGCTAGCGGCTACTTGGTGGGTCCTCTGGACCGAGCGAAACAGTTTTGTTTTTGGTTTGATTCTTCCTAACGTCGTCAGAACCTCGGACAGAGCTTTAACCCTGTTTAGCTCTTGGATCTCGCTCCCGTAACCTGTCAAGTGGTGTCTTTCTCTCGCCTCTATCTCCTTCTGATCTTTTCTCTTCCTTCTTTCCTTTCTTGCTTCACTTCCGCTTTTCTACTTTCCGGTTCGGTTTTTGTCAAAGAAGCCTAAGCTGCTTCTACCTTGTACGCTTAGTTCACTTATTCTATTGAATGAAGCATGTAGCGTACTACCTTTTTCTCAAAAAAAAAAAAAAAACTATCAGATAAGCTATATCGTTGAAATATTTTTCTCCCTTCTTTTCATAATATTTATTTTGGTAAGCGAAATTTGATCATTTGACAAATTACACATAAATAAATATGCCTGTACATCTGTATCAAAATTATCCATCCAGGTGGGGAGTTCTTGAGAGGCCAACAGTGGCTATGACCTCCCACAACATTTTAAAAATTATATAAAGGCCTCTAATTATGGTATAATAAAAAATTAATATATTATAAATTTTAGGGGCCAAAGTGATTTTTTTTTATATAAAAATAAATTTAGTTGAAAATGTAAATCAATTAGACTAAGAACTTAATCATTGACTTTTTACTATTTGACCTGTCAGGGTCAATTATTAGCGAATCATTAACTTCGGAGAAAATAAGGAAGTATTTACTAAGAAATAATAAATGTACACCGTTGCACCACCATTAATTTTCCCTCGTCTCTCCTTCATGGGCAAAAATTTTATGGGCACCGTGCCCAAACAATTTGTTTGGACACGGTGCCCAGATGGGTGCCGCGTCCACGTGTACAGCGGCGCCCATCCGCACCCTCAAAAAAAAAAAATGGTGGGCTCGGTTTTTAGGAANAAAAAAAAAAAAATGATGGGCTCGGTTTTTAGGAAGAGAGAGAAAGAGAGGGGGAAGGGAGGGTGCGGATGGGCCCCGCTGCACACGCGGTGTCCATAAAATTTTTATCCTTCCTTCATTGGTGTGGTACGTAGAACTTATCATTTTAAATCCGCGTTTTGACCTCCAACTAAGTTCTGCAGTTCACAATGGAAAAAATAAGCGAGAATAAGAGCAAAATATTGGTGATCGGCGCGACGGGGATGATCGGAAGGTTCCTCGTCTCGGCAAGCATTAAGGCCGGCCACCCTACATTCATGCTAGTGAGGACAAACACCGTCGCCACCGATCATGACAAGGCTAAACTGGTGGAGGATTTTAAAAGCCGCGGTGTCGTAGTTGTCACTGTGCGGTTTGCCCCGGAATGTTTTTTTCTACTATCAATCATCACTTATTTAGTATGAATATCTTATTTTTTCTATCGAAGTACTGGTTGTCTCACTTTGTAGCCGAGTTCATCTGCGCAATGAATGAAGCGGTAGCATACTATCTTTTCTCAAAAAAAAAAGAAAAAGAAAATTGCGTGATTAATGTTTGTTTTTTGAACATTCTCGGCGTTCATATTTTGGAAAGATAAAATATTTAATCTATATGTGAATTTCGATGATATAACTTCAAGGCTGAATATAATATGTGCATGAAATGTTTATGCATCTGAAGAATTTCCTAAAGAGCTGAACTTACACATTATTGATGCATTAATGAATCAGCTTAGCAATCTTGCAGATACCTCACTTTTTAATAGTATGTCCCATTAAACGTTATGCTTAATTGGGATCTTAGCTTCTTACTAGTGCTTAGGAGTATCTTGTTGGGTACCAAAAGCATTACCTTTTGGCGTATGAAATTATTTAAGCCTTAAACATTAATCTACTGCTAATTAAAGGGAGATGTACATGATCATGGGAGCTTGGTGGGGGCATTTAAGCAAGTGGATGTGGTGATCTCAGCAGTGGGGCACAAATTTCGAGAGCAATTAGCGGACCAGATTAAGATCATACGAGCCATCAAGGAAGCAGGAAATGTCAAGGTAATTAATTAATTAAGACATTTTGTTCTTTCTTTGTACTTTATTCCAACTTATTAAATGAATTTACAGAGAATCATATATATATATATATAGAGTGCGTCTGGGGTGCTTATATATATATATAATAAGAGTGGGCTGGTATGCTTTCGTAAGCACGGAGGCCTCCGTGCTTCCACTTTGTTTTCGATGTTCGGACTTTCGAATCGACGATCGGCTCCGTTAGAGTTGATCTAGAGTATTTAAAGTACCAAGAAATTAAATTTTGCGATTTTTCGATATCATTTGCCTAGTGATCGAAGGGGCTCAAAATCAATAATTTTAACGGCCGTGGTGAGCCGGTTGCAAGTTTAACGGTGTAGAAATATCCAAATCACGTGAAATTTTGATAGAAAATTCTTTATACCATATAAAACAAGATCAATAACTTTGATCTAAAATTTTAATATCTAAAATTTTAATGTCATATCATCATATTTTGTGAGATTTTTATTTTCAGCCGTTGATTTTGAGCCACTTCGATCACTAGGCAAATGATATCGAAAAATCGCAAAATTTATTTTCTAGATACTTCAAATACTCTAGATCAAGTCTAACGGAGCCGATCGTCGATTTGAAAATCCCAACATCGAAAACAAAGTGGAAGCACGGAGCGTTCCGTGCTTCCGAAAGCACCCCAGACGCACTCTATATAATAACAAGCATAGATCAGCAGCTCCTAAAATCTTTGCCTTTAGTTAATTAAACACTTGTTTGTTTAAACTTTCCTTTTATGTTTTCAGTGCCACGACACTCGCAAAACATTATTATTCACAGAGAAATTACTTTATCTTTTTGGATCTTCGTTCTACCACAAATGATGAGCAGAAAATTTCTACACACTGCTGATCTCAAAACATACGAACACTAAATTGATGTGTTTCTCGGCCGTGTCCTCGCTACAAAGCAATATTTTCTCTCACCATCTTTGTTAAATCTGTGAAGATGAACACATATTTATGTCGTAAATTTTTCACGCAATCATTTTAACAAAATTTGACACGGATAGTAGAGATTCCTTCCATCTGAGTTCGGCTCTGACGTCGAGCATGTTGAGTTAGTCGAGCCGGCGGCAAGTGTACTGCACACAAAAACTGAACTTCGGCAGGTAATTAGGGAAGAAGGGATTCCACACACTTTCGTTTGTAGCAACTGCTTCCAAGGCTTCTTCCTTCCAAGATTCGGACAACCCGAAGCAGAACATCCTCCTACGGACAAAGTGATCATCTTAGGCGATGGAAACCCTCAAGGTTATATACAAAACCTGGACCTATGTACCTATTCATAATATTTGTGTTTATGTTTACTTGACGCGCGCGTATATCCTACGATTTTTTGTGTACGTACATTCATTGAACTGTTTGTTCAGCTATTTTTGTTAATGAGAACGACATGGGCGCGTACACCATTAAAGCCGTCGACGACCCGAGAACTCTCAACAAGACGCTCTTCATAAGCCCGCCGGCCAACTTCTATTCCCTCAACCAACTTGTATCATTGTGGGAGAAGAAAATTGGTAGGACTCTTGAGAAAATCCATGTATCCGAGGAAGATGTTCTCAAGAAGATACAAGGTAATTAATTAAGCTGTCTCCAATCTCTCTTTTGAAGAATTTAATTAGTTCTCCCCGAATTTTACAAACCGACCCAAATTTCATGACATGCATATTTTCTCATCTAAAAAGTCCAATGACGAAAAGATAACCTGAACGCCAGAAGTGTCTTATTTCAAGCTCACACAACACCTGATAAGTTTCCACATCGATCATTTTTTCGATAAATAAACTGACGATCAATTTGATACATTCATTGTTTCCATCTCTTCTATGATATAGCTAACTTTTAGCTCAACTTGATTGTGAAAATATTTGATGGTGCAGAGTCCTCGTATCCGCTAAGTTTCCAATTTGCAATAGCTTACTCGGTTTTTGTCAAGGGAGAGCTAACCAACCGCGCCATTGATCCAAGTATTGCGGTCGAGGCAACAGAACTGTATCCTGAGATTAAGTACGTGAAAGTTGAAGATTACTTGGATTGCATCATGTGATACATTACTGCTGAGTAGTAAGATCGATGTGTTCTAATTATATTGATCGTATGTAATTGAGTGTTGACTCAACGCAACTCTAGAGTTACCTTCAGTTATTTCTATTTTAGGCCGTTGGTGCTGTTTTACTATTTTGCTTAATCATATTACCACGATAGATATATATATATATATTGGCTAAGCTTACAATAAATTTGTGAAGTGCATTTATTTGTGCTTCGCTATTAACATATAAGAGCTCAATGGTGTTCACTAGTTTCACCATTAACGTTTGCAATACATCTAAATAGTTGATTGTGTTGTGTTATACTTGCGAGAGGTTCATAATTTTTTGGTATTTTATTGGTTACAAATTTCTCTGTAGTAATTGTTTCTTTTTTCTCTCTTTACTAAGGTTTTCTTTGATGAGCTTTTGTGACTTTACAAAGAGAAAATTGCGATAATTGTGGGAATGATTATTTTGATCCTAGACCTCAGATGTGATCATTCTCTTCGCCAATCCGAGAGCCTCACAAAATTTTTCTTTCCAGCTCAAAAAAGCGCTAACATGCTTAATGTGCATCAGTTCTGCTGTATTCATTTGGCTTTTACTACTTTCAGAGCCCGAGTTGAGTTTTTTTTTTTTTTTTTTTTTTTTTTTTTTTTTTTTTGAGAGAAAGAGGAAGACTAGCTAGCTTCTTCATTCATTAAGAAATGAACTAGGTTAAACAGTATGGAAGCAGCTAGGGCTTCCGGGTTAGGAGACAAACAGCAAGAAAGAACAGAAAACCTAAAAAAAATAGGAAAAAAGACGAAAAAGTAATTTATTTGGAGCCCACGTTGAGTTGGAGCCCGAGTTGAGTTGCCAGGAATTTATTCCACGCTTGAATCTAAAATACGTTTCAATATATATAAATCATACCATAATTTTAACATCGTATTGAATATTAAATTCAGGATGAATCTAATAAGGAAGAATGAGATATCTCGAATTTATGTTTTTTCTTCCAAGAAGAGAAGCTATTGTAGACGGTATTAGTTTTCATATTTTCGGATAATAGCTCAAATATCACAATATTACCGAGACTTATTTGCCTCCGTGCATGAGCTTTTCGTAAAGACATTATTTTCCATATAACTTTTTGCAACTAACGAATCTCTTTCAATTTGTAGCATTCGGTAGATTCCTGAAATTATTTTTTATAATCAGACATAGGGTCCGTTTTGCCTAACTTTTGAAAAAGTGATTTTGGTTTGGAAAAGTGATTTTGGTTAAAAGCTGTAGAACGTTTGGCTGAGTTTAGTTGAAAATGATTTTTCTGAAATGATTTTGAAAAACTGTTTGGCAAAATTTTTTTTGATATTTGCATAAATTAATATGTTTATTAAATTTTATTTTAAAAATAATTTAAAATCTAAATTTAAATTTGAATTAAAATTAAAATTTTTAAATTTCAAAATTGTACAAAATTTAAAATTTAATATTTTAATTTAAAAAATAATTTAAATTTTTAAAAATTTAAAAATTAAAATAATTATGAAATTTAAAATTTAAAATTTATAAGTAAATTTGAAATTTAAAAATTAAAAATTTAAATTTAAATTTAAAAATATAAATAATTATGAAATTTAAAATATAAAATATTAATATTTAAAAATAAATTTAAAATTTAAAATTTAAAATTTAAAATTTAAAATTTAAAATTTAAAATTTGAATATTTAAAATTTAAATTTTAAATTTTAAAAATTTAAAATTTTTTATTTGAAATTTAAAAATTATAATTTAAAATTTAAAATTTCTAAATTTTTAATTTTAAATTTTAAAATCTAAAATGTCAAATTTTAAAATTTATCTTAAATTTTAAGTTTTAAATTTGAGATTTTAAAATCTAAAATTTAAGATTTGAAATTTAAAATTTAAAGTTTGAAATCTATTTTTCAAAATTTAAAATTTAAAAATTAAAATTTAAAAATTCAAAAATGAATCTGAGGTGGGGAGTGGGGAGTGGGGAGTTGGCTGTGGGGAGTTTGGGAGTTGGTTGTGAGTAATGGGAGAGGTATTATTAATTATAAAAGGGTATGGTAGAATTATATTGTTTGTTTAAAGGTAATTTTGATATTTTAGTAAAAAATTTTAAATGGGAAAACAGCTTGTACGGAAATCAGTTTTGAGAAGTAGATTTTTTCAGCTTCTGCTTTTGGGAGTTGAAAAATCAGTTTTCAGCTTTTAGAAAGCAGAATTAGATTTTTCAGATATCTTTACCAAACATTCTATTGGGCCTAAAAGTGATTTTCAAATCACTTTGAAATAGCTAGGCCAAACAGGGCCATATAATCACTTCATAGCTTAAACGCACTATTCTACTAAATATCATATTAAACTATTCTATTAACAAATGATTGTCCAGATCTTTCAGAAAACCTAATATTAACTTTAAAAGCTTGCAAATTTAAAAAAAATAAAAAATATATATAAGTGCTGGATAATCATTTGTTAATAGAATAGTTTAATATGATATTNCACACTACTTGTCAGGCTTTACAAAAAAAAAACTCTCAAACTTCTACGTCCTTTTCTTTAAGAACTCATGATTTAACATTTTGCGCCTTTTATTAGTCACTTTCCAAGTTTCCATAGCATTAACCTTCTACTAAGAATTAATGATGGATTAGATTAGGCTAGAAAAAGGAATAGAATCATCCACATAAATAGAGCCTTCTAGGAAATACTCATGTCGAAGTTGCTGGTTGCTTCTTGCTTCTTGATTCTTGCTTATGGCTAAGTGAGAAGCCGTGAGTTGTATGATCCAAGGTGACCCATGATTTGCATGCATTAGGTTAATAATGTATGGGGGAGAATAGCTGTTAGGATTTGGTTAGATTTGTAGTTGAATCCTAATTCGATTAGAATTAATATTTAAATCTGTTAGAGATACCTTAAGATTTAAATGTTAGTTAGAAGATAAACCTAACTAGATTATGATTTATATTAAATCTATTAAAGATTAATTAAGATAGATTTAGATATTAATTAAAATCGAAATTCTAAATATACTAAGATTGGGTACATTTTTGGTTGAGCATTGTATATATGCATTGGGCTAATTAATTAGCCAAGAAGCAAAAAGCAAAAAGCTGTGAGATGAGAAGGTACGGCGGGAGCCTTGGGGTGTGCCGTAAAAGATTTAGAAACAGGGCTCGGGTTGTAACTACTCTGTGCAGAAGAACAGTCAGGTATAATCTTCTCTTATTTAATAAATTTTATTTTACCTGCATATTTTTCTCTTTTATGATTGTATCAGCTTTTGTTGAGAAGACGGATTTATGGTAAAAATTCGATTTGACACTTCCGTTGCGGAATCCCAACAATCATACCGGATCCACAGCAATTGGTATCGGAGCGGGTTGCGGATTCTCAAGATTCGGTACCGGTGCGAGTCCCGGATTCCCAACAAGTGGTATCAAAGCCGAAGGTTACCGATCTGCGGGAGAGATCGACGAAGATGGCCATAAAATTCGAAATCGAGAAGTTCGACAGCAAGAACAATTTTGAATTGTGGCAAATTAAAGTACGGGCGATCCTCATACAACAAGAATTAAATGAAACGTTGAATGGGAAAGAGGCGAAGTCGGCGGAGGTCACGGGTCACGGATGCGGCATGGACGAAGATGGAATGGAAGGCGTTGAGCACGCTTCATCTATCATTAGCATATGAGATTCTTAACAACGTATCCAGCGAGACGACACCGGCGAAGTTGTGGAAGAAATTGAAAGATTTGTACATGACCAAATCCTTGACAAACAGGTTGTATCTGAAGCAGCGACTGTTTACGCTGCGAATGCAGGAAGCGGCGAGGCTACATAAGCATCTTAACTAGTTCAATAAGGTGGTGGCCCAGTTGACTAGCATCGGAGTCAATCTGGATGACGAGAATAAGGCGCTGATTTTATTATCTTCGCTCTCGACAACATGTGAGCATCTGGTGACCACATTGCTTTATGGCAAAGAGACCATAAGCGTAGAGGCGGTCATGGCGGTGCTTCTCTCGAACAAGAAGCGGAAGATGACTCAGGAGTCCGGCACGTAGAGCCCGGATACTGCTTTGGTGGTGAGAGCGAAGAAGGAGGCGACAATATCAGCGACCGAAGATCGACAGAAGAAGTCGCTATCCGAGGTGGAGTGCTTCTACTGTCACAGAAAATGGCATATCGAGCACAACTGTCGAAAACTTTAGGATGATCTGAATGAGTTAAAATGACAGAAGGAGAAAACTGTTGTGAACCAAGACGAGACGGTATCAGCGATGGCGCAGGCGGCAGAGTCGGAGATGATCGATTCTGATGTGTTATATGCGGTGACCGGATGTGCGAAATTTTCGGATGATGCGTCGGTGCTCGATTCGGCGTGTTCCTTTCACGTCTGCTCGGATGAGCCTTGGGGTGTGCCGTAACAAAGAGAATGAGAGAGAGAGAGAGAGAGAGAGTTAATTAGTTGATGCACCTAATGCACGGGTGTACCAACGAGAGAAGTCTTCTTTTGGATTTACAGAAGACGAGAGAAGAGTAAAAAATATTCAGAAAGATGGCTCGGATTGTAGCTACTCTGTACAGAAGAGGAGTAAGTGTAATCTTCTCTTATTTTTCTCTTTTATGATTATATCAGTTTTTTGCTGAGGAGACGGGTTTATGGTAAAAATTCGATTTGACGCTTTCGTTGCGGAATCCCAATAATCGATACCGGATCCACAACAGTCGGTATCGGAGCGGGTTGCGGATTCTCAAGATCCGGTATCGGAACGAGTACCGGATTCCCAACAATAGCTAATTAGTGAATTAGCAAGAGAACTAAGAAAAGAGAGAAATCTTCAGCTTTCGAAGACCGCTAACTATAAAAATATTAAAATATTGTTCTCTACCGGCTTAAATTTTTAAAGTATAACAATTGTTTCATTCAATTTAAATAGCATTAGAGCAAGAGATCCTGAATTCAAATTATATCAAATTCCTAACATATATTATTAATTCTCTTCCATTTAATATAACTATCAAAAAGTGTGAGATTTAGAAAAATGGATCGAATTGAAGTCACTCTGTAAAAGAAGAGTATTCGGGTATAATATTTTTTATATTAGTAAATTTTGTTTTGCCTATGCTTTTTTGTTTGTTTTTTTTTTTTTGTGTTGTGTCGGTTTTTATTGTGAAAATAAGTTTACGGTGCTAAAAATTCGATTGGATATTTTTGTTGCGAAATTTCAACAACCGATATTGAATCGAGTATTTGAATTTACAGTAATTAATATCGAAGCAAATTATAGATTTTTAACGCTTATTATTGGCCTTAATTTCAAGTTCCCCTCGATCTCAATGTTTTTTTTTTAAAAAAAAATCCTCATCTTGGCCATCACACGCTAGATAAATTCAGTAGCGAAAAGGTCTACATTTAAAATTTCACCCAGTGGGAAGGGCCCAACAATATTGGCATTAAGAACTCTTCTACAAATTAGTGCGTTTGGCTCCCTGTCCATTGAGGGGAGATGAGACCACATGCATTCTCACTGTATAATATCGATAGATGCCAACTTGGTCTTATCCCTTTTCTCTTTGTGCTTTTGCTTATCGAGAAGCTTCTAGAATTCATTGCTTCCATTCTTTTATTTTACTTAGCAAGGAGTTGAGATAACCGACCGTTTTCGGCACAATTGGCAAAAAGATTTGATGGTTGGTATTCGAGATCTAAGCTCGAATACTAGTTGATTCACATTTTCAGTTAAGTTTATTTCTAAATGAAATAAACGAAACAGTTATCATGCTACCTTTCTCTTAAACAAAAAAAAAAAAAAAAAAAAAACAAGGAGTTGAAATATACTTTGATTGATGCAAGGGCTTGATTCTCATCCCTAATAAGTAATTTAAGTTCAGTAAGCATGCATGCCCCATTTCTATTAAATTAGGATTTTGGGAGAAAGTTGCCACACTTTACGACGTTCCAAAATTAAGATTGTAAAACGTGTAAGAGTAATATTATTTTTACAAACAAAATAGGATGCTTAGAGATTAGCCACACTTGAGAGAAGAGAAGAGTTTTATATAACACTACGTTGTTGTTCGTAAATTTCTTTTGAATTTAAAAGACTATAAATTTCAAAAATACTAGAAATATTTTTACTTATTACATTATTATACTATTATTTGTTAATAGATTGCGAAGTTTAAAATAAAATTCAAACTTTTTGTAACTCGTCACTCATAGTAGCAGATGATTTAAAATGGCGAAATTATGCGCTGAAACAAAAACCAATCTCAAAGATGCTGTTCGTTAAATATAGAAAGAAAAAAAAAAAATTACAGGGAGAATTTTTATTTTTAATTTCGTAATTCTTCTTATCCATCAAACTGCATTCTCTTCTTGTTTCGCCAAATCCTTCAAGAACTCTTGGAACGCGGCGTGCGACGAGCCCCCCTCGTCGAGCGCCGCCGCAGCCTTGTCCTTGAGCTCGGCGGCGCGCGCCCGGAGCCTCTCGCCGTCATCGGTCTCCATCACCAGCCTCACCTTCCTCTCCACCTCGTCGGCTGCGACGAGCGCCTGATCGTACCCGTCCACCGCGACCCCGACGCGGATTTCGTCGACGAGGAACACCTTGTTCATCCGCTGCTCCGCGTAGAGGGGCCAGCACACGAGGGGCACCCCCGCGGTGATGGCCTCCAGCGACGAGTTCCACCCGCAGTGGCTCACGAACGCGCCCACCGCGCCGTGGCGCAGCACCTCCACCTGCGGCGCCCACGACGGCACCACGAGCCCGCGCCCCGCGGTCCGGTCCAGGAACCCCTCCGGGAGCAGCGCGCCCAGGTCCGGCTCGGGCCGCGGCGCGAACGCCTTGGACGGGTCCGGGTCCGGGGGGCTCCGCACCACCCACAGGAAGCCGTGCCCGCTCCGCTCCAGCCCCAGCGCCGTCTCCCTCAGCTGGTCCGCCGAGAACGCGCCCATGCTCCCGAAGCAGAGGAACACCACGCTCCGCTCCGGCCGGGCGTCGAGCCACGCGAGGCACGCGTGCCGCTCCGCCTCCGGCCGTCCATCTCCTTCGCCTCCGACGCCTCCTCCTCGCTTGGCTTTCTCGAGCCCGCCGGTGACGAGGGGGCCGACGCAGTAGGTGGGGGGCATGGGGCGCCCGGGGAGCGGAAGCCCGTCGCGGAGGGCGCGCGCGGGGCCGGGCTCGAGCGCCTCGAACGTGTTGACGAGGATGCCCCGGGAGTTGGGGAGGCGCCCGAAGTTGCGGACGAGGGCCCGGTAGGTGTCGGTGTCGCGGTCCGACAGCACCTGGGGCATGTCGCAGGCGGGGATGGGCCTCACGCCCGGGAAGTGGACGGGGGCTCGGCCGAGGTCCTTGAAGCTGGCGGCGCCGGCGGGGTCGTGGGGGAGGTGGAGGAACACGGCGAGGTTGGCGGCGCCGGAGGAGAAGAAGAAGTAGGCGGGGAGGGCGAGCTCGGCGGCGACGTCGAGGGCGTCGGTGCAGAAGAAGTCGAGGACGAGGGCGCGGGGGGGAGGGGAGAGGGAGCGGACGAGGGAGAGGAGCGCGGGGTTGTTGAGGCGGAGCACGTCGAACATCCCGGCGAAGGGGTTGCCGCCCGGGGGGGGAGGTGTGTAGGCGACGCGGGGGAGGAGGTGGAAGGAGATCGAGGAGGCCGGGTGGGAGGAGGAGAGGCGCGAGATCACGGGCTCCATGGATGGGGCCCCGGGGAAGGGGGACTCCACCGCGACCACGGCCACGGAGGCGAAGCCGCGGCGGACGAAGAGCTTCGCGAGCTCCACCATGGGCGTGAGGTGCCCCACCCCCATGCCCGGGTACAGCACCACCGTCTCCTTCATAATCGCCTCCCCTACCAATTAAGCTAAGCGCGCTGCTTCTAAATTCTAATTAAGGCGCGCACCACCACTGTTTAATGGCGATCGAATAGAACAGAATACTCCATTACTGCTGCTTGTTTGCTTCGTCCTGGCCTGAGTGGAAAGATGTGGGAGATGAGGAGTGTTTATTTATAGGACTAGAATAAGAGTTGCGCTTTAATATTCTTAAAATCATCATAAAAATGATGCTTTTGAGTTTTTACCTATTGAATAGAGAGATGTGAGGTTGAGATGATAAGTAATATGTGATAATAGATAGAATAACGTTTGATCAAAGACTATTAGTAATCAAGAAATAAATAATCATGTAAACTATTATATCTATCTATATTCTAAAATTCTGAAATTTTGAGACATACGTGTGCGACTCGTCCTTTGTGTGCTTGTCTTCATCTTTACTCCGCCTTGTGGACTGCGTGGACTGACATTAGTTAACACCGAAGAGAACATTACACAAGTTTTGTGTTTTCCTTTTTAGGATAAAAATTTTATGGGCACCAATCCCAAATTACTTAGTTTGGGGCTCCCGATGGGTGCCGCATGGCACAGGCTCCACGCGGCGCCCATCCACACTGCTCTTCTATTATGGAAAGAGCAGTGGAACTTTTGGGTGCATCTAGTACACCTATACCAGTTGTACCCTAAAATTAGAACAATTGCGAGTAGAGAAACAAACTCCGGTCCCACCCGCGTCCGAGCGTAAGCGATGACGACGGGGTTATACTGACACCGTTTTAATTAACATTGCCTCTGCAATGAGCTCTACTTCTTTGGCCGGGTGCATGTGTACCCGCACAAGCACGGTCTATGTTACTCCTCGCCAAATTGGACCAATCTAACACGGCACGGATTTGGATTCATGTCGGTTCGGGCCGGGTTGTACTGTCGCTGCATGTTCCGCAATTCTAGGCGGTGTTAGCACCGCATGGACACTGCAGCAACCGTTTTGTGGCTATGACTGTCTCTACTGTCGACCTTATCTTATTGTAGCTAGCACCGCATGTCGCTGGGCGGTGTTAGCGCCCGCCCTACGTCAGTTAGTTCGGACTCGGAACGAATTTTTTAAAAAAATCGAACCCGAACTGGACCAAAATTTTGAAACTTTGAAGCCGAATTTGAATTCAAAATTTTAAATACGAAATAATTATTTCTCTTCATAATATCTCAAAATATATTATATTAAATTTAAATTTTAAAAATACAAGTTCAAATATAACATTAAATATATATTTATATAAATATATTATATAATGTAAATTTAATTTGGATTCGGATTCAGATTAGATACAGTCAAAAATTCATATTTGAATATAAATTCGTTGGGCTTCGTTTTGTTATCAATATTCAAAACTATATCTGTTTAGTATTGAATAAATTTATTCGGTTCGAATTCAAATTTGAATAAAATTTTAAATATTTATATTCAACGACGTCCCAACTTATAGCCTGCTTAGCCTTATTAGAAAGCAAAATCATAAATCACTGTCTAGAGCTAGCAGATGTATATAAGATTTATAATAGATCTAAAAATATATATTGAGAAAAATCATTACGTTCTGGATTTGACTGCAACTTCTACAACCGTACATGTGTCTTCTACACATGGAGAGTGTTTCTCAACCCAAAGCCGTTACCATTAGTGGTCTTGTCTCTATTAAAAATAAGAGGCAAAAATCTTAATCGGCATTTTGCAAATTAAGATAAAATAGAAAAAAATAATAATCTTCTCAGATTAATCGAAAAATAAAGTTATTATTTTTTAATATCATTTATTTAATGATTAAGTGGTTTCAGATACATCTGATATTTGTTATCATACATTATTAAATTTAAGATCATTTGAATAGTAAGATAAAATAACGGTGAAAAGTTATAAAATTTATATTTACAGAAAAATCACGAGTTAGTAGATCAAATTAAACATTGCTCCTAGATAAAAAATCTTTTACTGATCGATCTCTACAAAACTCCCATTTTAGTGGCTTATGACTACTTAAGAAAAAGTGACCCTCACAAAGTGGGAGAAACTTTGTACGGCACGGAATTCGCGTTGAAGCCTTTTGAACAAGGCTTACTATTTGTGACCTTTACATCCCACGATCCTTGCAACATTTTTCCTCATTTTGAATGCTTTGTATCTTACGTGACTTACACTGCTGGGACTCTTCTTCCTAAATGCGCTGTATTTCTTCTTCTTCTTTTTTTTTACAATTTTTCCTTCGTACTCCTCTCTGAGTGTTATGATATATCTACTTTTGTCTATTTTATAATGAAAAAGATTAGTTACCATTACTCGTGCGAAACCTATACTTCATTTAATTGTTAATCTGATGTTCCATTGAAATTAATTAATACCTGAGGAAATTGATGGTCAGGTTACTGGAGTAGGATGTTATAGTGGACAGGTTAATTTGGTGCTTCATTTACTATCATTAGATCTAATTAATAGGCCGGGCCATTGTTTTTCACTTCTCTTCTCAAGTAGGATATACCAATGCCTTTACCTACTGCTTAGAATGTAAGCATGACTTGGAGAAGGTACTTTCTGTATTAGTGCTGCGAGCCGATTTCTTTCACTGCTTGTATGGTCAGAACCCTCCTTCGGAAAGCACTTTAGGAGGACGAGTGGCTATGAGTGATGATCATCAAAACTTATGCCCACTACCGGATCAAGCGATTCGACTGTAAGAGATCAGATCAGCCGAGTTCAATTCACATTCCAAGCTCAGTTCGGCTGGGTCGGCCGAGTCAAGAGCAACACAATATTTTTCCTATTCGGCTGAAGAGCCGAAACTTATATATATTGTTCGAAGAATTAGAAAAAGTTTACAAATAGGACGTGCGACCCTAGAGGAAAATTTAAACTACAGACTACTTCTAAAATATATAGTAAATGGAGAAAACGAAAGGATTATAAATAAACAACTCTTAAAAAGCAGGAAAATGATAGGGAAGTAAAAAATTGATCTTCTCGTTCACAGGACAAAAAGACCCCTTCACCAGGCGTCTTCTGTTTATTTATACCTCCGCCTGTTGCTTATTCAGTTATTTTTTATCATCGGCCATGTTCTTATTTCTATGAACCACTTTCGGCCGAGTAACTGAATCGATTATAACCATTTCTCGGTTACAGGTGCGTTTTTTCTAATTTCTGTCGCACCAAGTGTTATTTAATGGCTAGTTTCAGGTATCATTCTCAAGGTGCACCTGATCTACCATATGGCACAATTTGTTTGGCACTAACAATTAGTAATTTTTTTCTTTTTTTCGTTTGTTGTAGAATTAGTGACTTTTTCTTTAGTTTGTTAAAGACAATTGTGTACCTTATACATTTTCTTTTAGATTAGTTTTATTTGAATTAACAGCTAGCATTTTGACCGACTGTCCCTAGAGCAAGTGGCAAAAGATTTGGTAGTTGGTATCCGAGACTCAATTTCGAATCCTACTTGATTCACATTTCTATCTAACTTTATTTCTAAGTGAAATAAACGAAGCGGTAGCGTGCTACCTATTTCTCAAAAAAAAAAAAAACAGCTAGCATTTTGAATAGCAGTTGTGTGAAGGTAAAAACTTATACTATATAATTTTATTCTCTCTCTTTACGTATCTAGGAAATAATGGTGTGATTTACAGCAACAAAAAATAAAAATAAAAACATGTATGAAATACAACATTCTACCAAAAAAATTCTCTCTCATATGAAAAATTGAAAATTTCTTTTCCAAAATTTTAGCTCATATGATATATTTGTGAATTTTCTCGTGTTGACGGAATGGGAGTTGAGGCATTAGGACTTGGGGAGCCTGGTTCTCCAAGTCCCAAGATGGAGAAAGACAAGGGCCCTTATTGGAAGATGGGCCTTTTGAAAAAAGTTTTTTTTTAAAGAAAAATTCATAATTTTATTAAATTTAACTTTATTTTAAAAGTTTATTGTTTTATAAATATTTTAAGAAATTTTATTTTTTTATTTAATATATTAGACAAAAAAAGAATCATTTTATTTTTTAAAAAAATTTGAAATTTTTAATATTTTTAATAAATTTTAAAACATTAAGGGCTTGTTTGGTTCATCCATTTTGGGTGTGGAATGGGAATCAGTTTGATCAAATCCGTTTAATTTTGTTTGATTCGCATGAATCGGTTTGGGATTTCTATTCCGGACTGGAATGAGAATGGCCCATTAGCCTTCAACTTGATTCCGGTCTTCTAGCCCGGATTAAGATTTCATTCCGGAAGCCCACTAAGTTCTCGAAGCCCATGTGACGATCTCACCCTCCTCTCTTCACCCCTTTCTCATAAAAAAAAAAAAAAAATTATCATCTCTTAAAATCCTATCCCTAACCCACATCAATAAAAGTTTTTAAAAATAAATTTGATATTTTTTTTGAAAAACTTATTAGAGAATAGTATTATATTTTTCATAAATGTTAAATAATATAAATTTATATTTGAGAGTAAAATTAGTATTATAGTATTCTATAATTTTTTTAGTTTATACGAACCAAACAATGAAATGTGAATAACTCATTCCAATTCACAATCCACAAATAAACCAAACGTATTGGGAGAGTAGGTCATTCCAATTACCATTCCAATTCATTATCATTCCATTATCCATTCCAATTTTACTCTTGAACCAAACGAGCCCTAAAGGGCCAGCACGGAACCCTACCCCGCCCGGCAAGGACCGCGCCATCCGGGCCCGAGAGTCAAGCTGGGCCGGACATTCATAAATATCAACCCAGCCCGGTCTGACCTTTGGCCCGATTTGGCCCAGCTGAATGTGGGCCATGTCGGCCCCGCACAATCCACATTTCACCCCTATTTACACTTGTACGAGAGGTATGCATGTAGCATTGTAGAATTATATAGACATCCTACCCGTTGGTCATTTAACAAGCACAAATTTTAAAGCAGCGGGAGATAGTTAATAGAAAGTTAAATGAGTTTTTCTTTTCTTTTTTTTTTTCTTTTCTTTTTTTCTTTTGTTTTTTTTGTTTGTGATGAGGTGCCGAATCAAACTACCACTACCAACCTACTACTACCAGTCGCTGGCATCGCGACAAAAGTCCCCTATCCAAGCGCTTCCTGCTAAACGCAGCTTCAAACTCTCTCTGTGTTCCTCGGAGCTACTCACACACACTCCCCCTTCATTGTCCTCTTCGCACCCGAACCCCCACATGGTCATGGAAGAGGCCGCCATTAATGGCGATTTGAAGGAGACGGAGAAGAAGAGTTCTTTGGTGCTCTACCCATCCAAGGGAATGGGCCACCTCGTCTCCATGATCGAGCTCGCCAAGCTCTTCGCCCGCCACGGCCTCTCCGCCACCGTCGTCATCGTCGACTCCCCCTACAACACCGGCGCCACCGCCCCCTTCCTCTCCTCCGCCTCCTCCTCCACCGACCCCTCCGTCTCCTTCCACCGCCTCCCCCCTGCCCAGCTCGCCCCGAGCCCTTCACCCCACCCCGAAGTCCTCGCCTTCGACCTCCTCCGCCGCTCCAACCCCGCCCTCCTCTCCTTCCTCCGCTCTCTCTCCCCCTCGCCCCGCGCCCTCGTCCTCGACTTCTTCTGCACGGACGCCCTCGACGTCGCCGCCGAGCTCGCCCTCCCCGCCTACTTCTTCTTCACCTCCGGCGCCTCCGCCCTCGCCGTGTTCCTCCACCTCCCCATGCTCCACGCCCGCTCGGCGAAATGCTTCAGAGAGCTCGGCGCGGAGCCGCTGCGCGTCCCGGGCGTGCCCCCGCTCCCCGCCGACCACATGCCCCTCCCCATTCTCGACCGCGCCGACGAGGCCTACGAGGGCTTCCTCGGCCACTCCCGGCGCCTGGCCCGCTGCGCCGGCATCGTCGTCAACACCTCCCGCTCTCTCGAGCCCCGCGCTGTGGACGCCCTGATCGCCGCGGGGCTCTGCGTCCCCGACCACGAGCGGCCCCGACCCACCCCGCCCGTCTACTGCGTCGGCCCGCTCGTCAAATCCAGCGACGGCGCCCGCGGGCGCGGCGAGGAGTGCCTCGCGTGGCTCGACGCCCAGCCCAAGGCGAGCGTCGTGTTCCTCTGCTTCGGGAGCGTCGGGCGCTTCTCCGCGGCGCAGCTAAAAGAGCTCGCGAAGGGGATCGAGAAGAGCGGGCACAGGTTCTTGTGGGTGGTCAGAAGCCCACCGAGCGACGACAACGACGACCCGGAGAAGCGCTTCTTGCCGCCGCCCGAGCCGGACCTGGAGAAGCTCTTACCGGAGGGGTTTTCGTGCCGGACCAGGGAGAGGGGCATGGTGGTGCAGTCATGGGCCCCGCAGAGAGAGGTGCTGGCCCACGAGTCGGTCGGGGGGTTCGTGACGCACTGCGGGTGGAACTCGGTGCTGGAGGCGATCTGCAGCGGGGTGCCGATGATCGCGTGGCCGCTGTACGCGGAGCAGTGGATGAACAAGGTGTTCTTGGTCGAGGAGATGCGGCTGGCGGCGGCGGTGGAGGGGTACAATAGAGAGCTGGTGACGGCGGAGGAAGTGGAGGCCAAAGTCAGGTGGCTGATGGAGTCGGCCGAGGGAGGGAGGGAGCTGCGGGAGCAGACGAAAGCAGCGGCAGAGAGGGTGAGAGAGGCCGTGGAGGAGGGGGGAGAGTCGCATGCCGCACTGATGGAGCTCATGCAAGTGTGGAAACACAGCTGAACGAAAAAAAAAATTACGTAGTTTTAATATATTTATCTGTCAATAATAATAATATAATAATAATTATTTTATTTCAGTAAATCACAAATAATATCAGTTACAGTGAAAAGATGAAAATGTAACAGGTAGTAAAACAAATCTTGCATCCTTGAATTGCAATGATTGCAATTCTCTCCTTAACATTAACATCCTTGTCATTCCTCTTGATTTCGTAAATCTTTTAACAGAGAGAGAGAGAGAGAGAGAGAGAGTAACAATTTACATCCACTTTTTGATATACACTCTTGATAAAATAGCACTATTTCTTTTCATTAAAAATTAGGTAACAATTATAAATTTAAGTATTGTTCGGGGGAAGGAGTATAAGATTCGATATTTTCCTTCATCCCTGAACCAAACAGCACCTCTATGCCTTTGTATATATATTAATACTCTAGCAAGTATCATCATCTTAAACACAGTTCCTTTAATATTGCAAAGGGCTCGATAAATCAGAAATTATTTCTAAATTTTCCTTCTTCAATACTATATAATGGTTGTGGAGCCGCCGCTAATGGTGGTATTTGTAATGTACTAGATCCAAAATCATTCAAATATCTGTGTAAATTTAGTCTGATGTGAGGTTCTTGAAGAAATTACACCAAGGTGGTTCAAGTTTGGAACAAATCAGACACGAAAATTGGATTTTGGAGCTTTAACTCTCATGATTTAAGTCTCCAGATTCCAATATTCGCATCCAATTTGCTCCAAACTTGAATCAACTTTGTAATTTCTCTCAGAACCCCACATCGGACCAAGTTTATAGATATTTGAGTGATTTTGGGTTCAGTACATTGCAGTATTGCTCACTACTATTTTACAACATCGAGAAATGGAGTTCAGAAATGTGTTTTTAAATTTCTGGATTTTACGAAGTTGATAGTATGCTATCTTTTTCTCTTTCAAAAAAAAAAAGGGGTGCGGGGGAGGGGGGGATTTCAAAATTGACAGAGCAATCAGAACGTGGGCCAAAACCTACTCCAACAACAAGCCATACTTATGTATTCCGGCCCAAAACTGTATGCCTGAGCCCATTTGTGAATTGGTAACTACGTTAAACCTAAAGGCCCAAACTTTACATGGTCTGTTAGAAAAATGCTACTTGTACACTCCATATGGAGTTACACGTCATATTAAGATATACATCTTACACCCTACTATCTGTCCCGTTTAGTTGGGGGTTAAAGGGGGGATAAGGTATTATCCCTCCCTTTAATCCTAAGCAAAAAATTTTGGGGGGTGGGGTTCCTCACCTTAACCCTGAATTTAATTCTATTTCTGGAATAACTAGTTCTTACTTAATCCCAAACTAAACGAAGCTTGAAAAGATTTAAAACAATCTCTCTGTTGCTATTGAGTTTAAGGACTCGTCCGCCATCATGTTGCTTTTTTTTATTTTTTACACATTAATTCTTTATACTTCCTTTGATATAATGGGGAAAATATTTTTCTCTTATTATCATCATTGATAAGCTTGTAATACATCCCGCGGATCAAGTAATGGATAACAACTTATTAATAAAAATACATATAATTAAAATAAAACTTTTTATTTTTTATTGGCAAACAAGTATTTTTGATATAAAAATTACAAGTAATCTATCAACCCTCTCTATACTATTTTATATGAAATTTCCATTTTAAGAAATAAATCAGGCGACCGTAATAACTGAGTCCTAAACTTTTGGTTTTCTATAGGCCAATACAAGTAAGCTAATTTATAAACAATCCCCTAATATTTTATATACTTTTAAAAAAAATTCCATGGCTTTGTATTTTCATTTTATCTCTTCCTTGAATCCTCCTTTCATCCTCAATCTATATCGAGACAATTATATAACTCTTAACTTAAAGAAATATTTTAGATCCCCACTATATATATCCCACATTAAATTATAGATGTATTGACAATATGATATTAGAAAATTCTTACTAGAATATATATATATATAGAGAGAGAGAGAGTGAGAGTTGAGCTGCAATATTATCGGTAGCAAACGGGCTCCGTTGTCATCCATTTGTTTTCAATGATAGAGCTTTCAAATCGACGATTGGCACCGTTGAAATGATCTATTATTTGAAGTATCTAGAAATCAAATTTCAAATCTTTTCGACATCATTTACCTAATGATCAAAGGGTTTCAAAATTAGTAATTTTAATGGTTGATATGAGGGATTTTCTCGTTTAACAGTGTAAATCTATCCAANAGAGAGAGAGAGTGAGAGTTGAGCTGCAATATTATTGAATTTTGGTTAGAAAATTTTTTAAACTATTTAGAACATGATCTATACTCTCGATCATGATTACAAAACTTCTATCATCACTTTTTAAAGTATATTCATTTTCAGCCATTCATTTTTACGCCTGCTTGATAGACAAGAAAATAATATCAGAAAAATATGAAATTTGATTTCTAGATATTTTAAGTAGTATAGATCATTTTCAACGGTGCTGATCGTCGATTTGGAGGCTCCATCATCGAAAACAAATAGGTGGCAACGAAGTCCGTTTGCTACTGATAGTATTTCCGCTCAACTCTCTCTCTCTCTCTCTATATATATATATATATATATATTACGAAATATCATATGAATTTACAAGCGCGTCAGCAACATATATGAAATGTAGCAAAATTGTTTAATCTAACCTTTTTATCACATCAAGCTTGGAATAATAATTTCAAAAAATTATTATCATATTTTTTTTAATAAAAATATAAAATGGGCACATCTTTTTGGACTTGGAAGGTACGTAACGAACTTGGACATATAAGGCGGCCATAAAAAAAAAATCGTGGCACAAACCAAGTCAAAACACGCACTAATTTTACAGCAGCACCTAGAAAAACCAGACAATAATTAAATAAGGTAGTTGCCAAGTCACTAAGCCATTAAATTTTCCGCAATAAATTCCACACCCAGTTTTAAACGCCAGCTTATAAATCAACGATGCCGCGCTACGGTCGCACAAAAATGTCCTCGTCAACACTTGATGAGTGTCTAAACTCCGTTAACATAATAATAAAGCCAACTTATAAGGACCTCAACTCCCCAGGTCCGTTCCCAACTCCCCAGGTCCGAGTACGCAAACCGAGTCTAATTCAAATAAAAGATATATTATTATAATATCATGCTATAGCTTTAAATTATATGATACTAAAATAAAAAAATACAAAACCATATAAATAATATTTAAATTTTTTTTAATATACTAATTCTAATATCTTATATTCTTTACATAATAAAGTGTTCACCGAAACTACATCTCAAAAGTAAAAACTCTAGCTCATTGAAAGTTTACATATATCTATAAAATTTTAACGTTTTTTCTTTAGATAACTCATTTTTGGTTGGTAACAAATTGTTATTATTCCGATACTCTTTGATGACGAATTTTAACATATGATAGAAGAGAATGTTTAAAATTTTCAGATATTGCAGAAATTCATTCAGAATAGTTGTGTTTCCACTTTCGTAAGCAGACCTGCTGCATGTGTGACTGCGGGGCAATTTTTGTAATTAGTCGGCAGACGAGCTCAATGAATTCAACAACACCGGGGAAATCAGAGTCAACAAAAGCACAATACCCAACCAACTCCCCAACCAACCGTGCTCATCAATAATTATCCCCTTTCCCCCCTTCTGCTCTTCTCTCCTCTCTCTTAATCAAAACTATTTCGCTCTCCGCCGAGATCTCTTCTATGGCGGAGAAGATGTCGATGAAGGAGCAGGCGAAGCCGCTCGCCCTCCCCTCCCCCGCCATCCACCCCACCGCCGTCGACGAAGAGGAGGCGGTGGGTGGCGGCGCGTCGCGGTTCCGCTCACTCGGGAAGCGCCGCCGCGCAGTATGCTGCTGCTGCAGCTGCTGCGGCGCCACCACGGTGGTCTTGGGCGTCGTCCTCCTCGTCCTCTTCCTAACGGTGTTCAAGGTGAAGGACCCCACGCTCACCATGAACTCCCTGACCATCGACAGCTTCAACCTCGACCTCAGCAGCCCCCCGCACAACCCCGTGTCGGCGAACGTGACGCTCACGGCCGACATCTCCATCAAGAACCCGAACGCGGCGTCGTTCCGGTTCGGCAGCAGCGCGACGGAGTTCTACTACGAGGGGGCGACGGTCGGGGTGGCGTACGCGCCCGCGGGCCGGGTCGGCGCCGACCGCACCGTGCGCATGAACGTGACGGTGGACGTGCTCGCCGACCAGCTCGCCTCGCGCCCCGACGCCGGCAGCACCATCCTCTCCGGCGGCGACCTCAACCTCACCACCCACACCGACATCGCGGGCAGGGTCAGCGTTCTAGGCATCTACAAGCGCCACATCAAGATCGCCATGAACTGCTCCGTCGTCCTCCAGGTCTCGCTCACTTCCGCCAACACGACGAGCACCACCTGCGACGGAAACGTCCACTAAAATTAAAGATTTATATTATTATTATTACTAGCAGGTCGGGCCCGAAATGATCGAGAGGTTGTTGTTAATTACTTGGTCATATTTGTTGGAGTTTTGGTTCCGTAGTTATATATACGTATTGTTCTTATTATGTAAATAAATTAGAGTTTTTATCTTGTGATAAATATTTGATTTAATTATTGTTCAGTTTGAGAAATATTTGGTTTGATTATTTGATTCCATCAATTATATTTCTCTGACATAGAAAGATTAGGCCGAGTTCAATGAAATGCCCAGGTGGCAGGAGAAAACGCACGAGATGATGCATCTTCGTTGGATCGGGCCCTGAAGATAGTTTTTTTTTCTTTTTTTTCTTTTTTTTCTTTTTCATAAAAAAGTAGCACGCTATTCATCTTATTCATTAGACTGATGAACTAAGCTACAAAAGAGAGGCACCCAAAAGGTTAGAAAACCTTAAAAAAAAAAGTGTTAATTAAATTTTTGTAGGCAAAGAATGAACATTAATAATACATATATATAAGATATCAATATCTGATCTCAGTATTTTTATTCAATTAAATTTTTGTTAGATAATTTTAACACGGGAGTTGTTTGTAAGTTTGGATTGATGTTGGATTTCATCCCTATTTTGTTATCCATTAATTTAATAGCTTAACCTAAAGTGTTAATTAAATGTTTAACTTTTTAGATAAAAATTTACAAAGTTAAAGCTTAACTGAACTTTAACAGCTGAACTATGAACTATTTTGAATTGACTATGTAAACTTTTAAATTATTGAATTGGCTTCAAAATTTGAACTAATCACTTACTTTAGTAGAAATATACTTACAAAAATTATATAAAAATATAAAAATTAAACACGTAAAAATAAACGATGACGCATTCAAATCAAACAAATTAAAATGCTGGTTAATAAAATTATAATTTTAAGAGGTTTAACAGCCAATTCAAAATGATCCATAGGTTAGATAAGTTATCTGCGCTTCTACCACTTTTTTGCAGCAACTTCAAATGCCTTTTATATTATGGACATGAGTAAAACATTAAATTATAATCTAAAGCAATTGTCATTGTATTAACTGTTTGGGGAACATAAAAAACTAGCCGAATTGATATATCTTATTACATACAGCCATACAGCCATACAGGTGGTATGATTCTGTATCTCTTTTCAGTATAAAAAAAAAAAAAAAACACAAAAATTTTCAACTCGAAACACTGAGACTTCACCCAAAAACAAACAATAATAATAATACTAATAATCGCNTAGAAGTACTATCTGTCATTAAATTTGCACCACTATAATCGCTAGAATTCTTTCTTTTTTTTTATTTTTTTATTTTTTTTTTTACTCTTTCGAGGCCTGTGTTGCCACACCTTGATAGCTTAGTTCACTCTTTCAATAAATGAAGCAGATAGCGCGCTACCTATTCCTAAAAAAAAAAATAATAATACTAATAATAAGTGGGTATAGTTATTTTACTTGTCACCGAGTCTGCAGAATTTATATACTTCTCGCTCGGTGACTTTCAGATGGTCCCTTAGTCCATCATGACGGCAGAAAGCCGTTTGTTTCCCAATGAAGTCAGATTTGAAGCGATAATTTGTGCGAGGTGGAAGAGTCCTGCTATTTGATTTCCGCGGAAACAACAAATTAAGATCTGATACGCGGAATTCAGATAGAACATTTACCCATCATAAAATTTGAACTCAAAACACAAGCAAAGCTAAATTCAAGCTCACCTATTTACAGCAGCAAACCAATTCTTACCCCTGCGAACGTATTTGCTTAAAACGCCTTCAAACTCGTACCAGTCTTATTTTCGAATAAGTCTGTTGTGTCATATTTATACCATGTTCTCAATAACAAATCAATCACATCTTTTTTCTTGTGATAAAAGTACAATAAAAATATTTTTTCTTTTTTTTTTTTGAGAAAAAGATAGTAAGCTACTTGCTTCATTCATAAAGCAGGATGAATTAAGTGTACAGGATGGAAGCAACGACAGGCTCCGAAAGCGACAAAAGATGAAAACAACGAAAGAAGAAAATACAGAGATTACTAGCTAGAAAGGGAAAAGAGGGGGGGAGGAGGGGAAGCTAGGAGAGGGGCAAGGTCAAGACAGTATGCTCCGCTCATTTATGAGTCCGTTGATGCGTTTAATTGAGTGTACTGCGTTCGGTGGTGCGGTCCGAAAGATGACGAAATTTCTATCAGTCCAGACGACCCACCAGGTTGCCGCCAAATGAGTTAGGCCTTTGAATTTCATCGCAGCATTAGGGTTTTCGGATACTTTGGCCCAAAGCGCGCAGGCCTATCCCGTAGTTTCAGGAAAAGTATCAAGGTCCGCCATAGAGAGTAGGAAGAAGCGAACAAAGACGCAGTTAGAGAATAGATGATCGCAGCTTTCCGGGAGGACCCCATATAGCACGCAGGGCGGATCTACGCACATGCCTCTTGTGATCAGCCTGTTAGTAGTGAGAAGTCTCTTTCGGAGCAACGTCCAGATGAAAATCTTAATTTTGGTCGGCATCTTCAAGGTCCAGATGTGTCGGTTCCACCGGTCTCTACATCCACCGTTTGTGATGAACTGATATTGGGATTTAACCGAAAACAGGTGGTTGGTATTTCATCACCATCGGAACAAGTCTTGTCTGTTGCACGGGTGTCTACATAGAAGTGTTTCTTTGGGTAATTGCACTGAAATTAATTTTCTATTAACATAATAGAATGGATGAATCCGAACAAAATAATTTTATTAGTCGGAGATACCACATATCATTAATATAACCGGTACATTCTAAATTTTTTTTTTCTTATTCTTATCCTCCTCAGAAATTAAAACTCGCGTTCCACGCTAGAGACAAAACCGATCCGAAAAGGAGATCCCCAGCAGCGAATCACATCCCGCATATTCCCCTTCCCCCCTTCCAAATTCCATTTGAATACACCTCCCATCGAGTTTTAGTTTATGCTCCTCACCGATCCCCAATTCCGCATACGCCTCTCGTTCTATTCTCCAATTCAACGTCAGATCGAGCGCTCCCCGATTGATTAATCGAAAGATATGAAAGATTCGAAGGATCGGATTCGTGCAGCGACACGAAGCACCAGGTAACGGGTGTTTCTTATTTTACTCCTTTTTTGTGTTTATTTTTGAGAAATTGGTAAATTGGGAGCAACGACTTGTTGGACGAGTAGTTGAATTGGAGGGTCAATTAAAGGGAATGCGAAAATTTGGTTTTAGGGAGAAGGGGAGAGATTAGGAACGGCTAGGATTATTTCAAAAAAATTAATTTTTACTTTTCGAGAAAGATTATGTAATGTCCATTTCGTTTATTTAACAATAGACTTAACACCGTCTATGGCTGTATGCCCAGTGCAAATGACGAAAGGTTGTTTTATATTTTCAGTTAAGTTTATTTTTTTAAAAAATAAACAAAGTATGTAGTATGCTAACTTTCTCTAATAATGATAATAAAATAATATTAATAGACTTTGCTGTTTTTTTTAAGAGGCAATCATAGTAGATCTCTCTAGATAGTTTTGCCAAGGCTGCTTAGATTAACACTGCCTTTGTGATTTAGCATCTGATATATAGGTAATGAATTTGCTCTGTATTAGTGATCCGATGTTACGCAAAAACAATTAATACATGAGATAAATTAGGAAGGTGGAGTGAATTTTTAGATGATGCTTGTTTTCTTTTTTGTAGTTTTATTCCTAAACAGAGTTGTAGAAATCTATGATTGGTTCCTCACCTAAACCTGGGCCCATTAGGGCCTTTTATTCTGGAGGCCACACCCAGCCCAGTAAATTGGGCTGGGCCTAGATTAGGCCAATTTTACTGGTTGGTCCCTGTTTCAGCAAAGTTTGTTTTATACTGGGTGACCCCTTTGGATGACCCCACTATTATATGCTACCAAATCAACAAATTTATGAAAACTAGTTGGAGTATTTATTATTAAAATAATGATTGTTGAAAAAAATAAATAAATAAAGGGGTTAGAATCTATTTCGCAATCTGCTACAGTTTGGGTTAGTGAATTCGTTCGTTTTATTAAATTTTTATTTTATTTTAATTTATTTAAATTTAAATTTAAACGGCTTCTGGAATCTACCACTTTGACGGAGACGACCTCGTCCCCACAACAGCGCCCCTTCATTTTTCCCCCTCCACGTGTCAACATCCCAACGGCAAGCATCTGAGATCCTCAACGCGCCAAAATGTAATCAATTAACGACACCCGGTCTCCGAATTAAGCAAATCGCCATCTGACACGTGCCCTTTACTTGACACCAACGAGACCAACCTGCGCTCCATGCCACGTGTCCTCGCCGTCAGGAAAAGTAACGGCGATACTAACGCCGTGACACTTCCTGTGAGGACGCGACCCCACATCCATCGGGATCGCCGTCATGTCCCTCCCGGTCATAAAAGTACGGGGCAAACATCCGAATTTTCAGCTCGATTTTATTTTGTCCTTCAAACTTTTCAAAATTTTGAAATTTTTTACATTAATAGCCATTATCTTTATATATAATATATAATTGAGCATTAAAATATTTTTATTTCATCTGTATAGTTTTATATTATATATTTGTCAATTTGTTATTTCATCACATAATCAACCAAATATATAAAAATTAGAGTAAAAAATTGTTTGAAATTGTAAAAATTTAAAAAGTTATTGTGCGGGCCAAAATGAAAATGAGTGAAGTTAAATGGACCAGTGGGGCAATTGACCCCGAAAGCTAATCTTCCCCGTTCGGACGATTTTGCCCCTAGGTTTCAACTTCGACCACCGGATCCAACGGTGGGGATCGCTCCTCCCCCGTATAAAGTGGCCCCCGTCGCCACAAGTGGAGGCCTTTCGCTCTCCACATAGCGAGATCGCAGCGTTCGAGAGTGGAGAGAGAGAGAGAGAGAGAGAGAGAGAGAGAGAGATTGTAGGGAAAGGGGTGTGGGGGGATTTTTTGTGGGGGGTTGGGAAATGGCGGAGCACAAGGAGGAGGAGGCGGAGCCGGTGACGGAGAAGATCACGGAGCACTTCGACTCGTCGTCGTCGTCTTCGGACTCCGACGATGAGAAGTCGAAGCCGGAAGCGATCGAGGCGAAGATCTACCGACTCTTCGGGAGGGAGAAGCCCGTCCACACCGTTCTCGGTGGAGGCAAACGTACGTCGCCAAATTTTTTATTTATTTATTTTTTTGTTTTTTTTATGATCGAAATGGCTGTTTAGTAGATCGGTTTGAGTCGATCGAGTTCTCTCTTCTTTTCTTTTTTTTTTTTTAGAAAACTCATAGGAAAAACCCAAACTTTTTCTCTCTATCAACGAATTGATCGATCTATTGGTTGGCAAACAGGGATAGTGCGAATTAGTGTACTATTTTTGTGCGATTCAGTGCATGTAGATCTAGAGATATGTAGAAGATTCTAGAAATAGAAGTATAAGATTCATTTGGAGCGGTTGATTAATTATCGCAAGGCGCCATTTTGCAGCCGCCGACGTGTTTCTATGGAGGAACAAGAAGATCTCGGCCGGCGTCCTCGGCGGCGCAACCGCGATTTGGGTATTGTTCGAGTTGATGGAATACCATCTCCTGAGCCTTGTGTGCCACTGCCTCATACTTTCTCTAGCTATGTTGTTCCTCTGGTCAAATGCTAGTACCTTCATCAACAAGTGCGCATTTTTCCTCTAATTTCTTAGCTACTTTACCAGGTTCTTATTGCTAATCACTACCTCTTTTGGCTTCTAGGTCTCCGCCTAACATTCCTGAGGTGAGCATCCCTGAAGATGTGGTCGTGAACGTTGCGCTCTCATTGAGATACGAGATCAATAGGGGATTTGCCGTTCTGAGAGAGATCGCATCCGGGCGTGATCTGAAGAAGTTCCTTGGTGTATGTAATTGATACTCGCCTGTTGATTCAAATCCAAATGCTTTTTTTTTTTTTTTTGGTTTGTTCTTTCATAACTGTTTTTTTTATCAGGTGATTGCAGGGTTGTGGGTTCTTTCAGTTATCGGAAGCTGCTGCAATTTCTTGACCCTGTTTTACATTGGTAACAGNTTTTTTTTTTTTTTTTTTTTTGGTTTGTTCTTTCATAACTGTTTTTTTTATCAGGTGATTGCAGGGTTGTGGGTTCTTTCAGTTATCGGAAGCTGCTGCAATTTCTTGACCCTGTTTTACATTGGTAACAGCTTATTACTCCTCAGTCAAATTTGATTAGTTATATGGTTTTCTCTCTAGTATATTTTAACTTCTTTTGTATCTCTTTGGGAATAGCATTTGTTCTGCTGCACACGGTTCCTGTTCTGTATGAGAAGTACGAGGACAAAGTTGATGCCTTTGCAGAGAAGGCGACGGCTGAATTCAAGAAGCACTATGCTGTCGTCCATGCCAAGTGTCTATCCAAGATTCCAAAGGGGCCATCGAAAGATAAGAAGCATTAGAAGAAGGTACTTCTCGTGGTTGCTCTAGCTTCTGACAAGTATTGCTCTTGTGGTTTCCGAAGTATTGTTTTGACTACTAGTCCATTTTTCTTTGGGATTCTATCATTGGAAATATCTGATTGGTACATTGGAAAATGCTGTTATCGGTAATAGGGTGGTTTTGCATATTTGTAACGTGGGTCATCTAAACACTTTCGTCCAGTGTGAGTTGATGAATGTCATTTCTAGTAGTAATTAAATTGCTTCATTTTGAGGCAATGTTTGTCCGCATGGGATGTATTTGTCATCTGGATTGGGCAATTAATTTTGAATATATCATGCATGATGATGTAGTGTTGGTGTTGAGATTGATCAACAGTTCTTCATAGATGTTGTCTCCTTGAGCTTCTGTGCATTCCTGACTGGAATCTCCTTATTAAGGAAACCAATATAGCTAATTTTGGGCGGATATTTCTGAGTTCTTCTTATTTAAGGATTAATAGCTCCATTTATGATATTTCTTTATGCTATCAATTGCAATATTCGGATTCATGAAGTTTGTACATAGGCATGTAGTCAGGCGATAAGTTGCTGATCATTTGTGAGGTAAACAATTTTTCTGGTAGAAGCTGGCAGTCATTAGTCGGCACAAACGAGTGTTGTTTAAGCATGTGCATAAGCTTAAGTGACTGGATAAGGTGTAAGCTTGAATTTATTTTGATATGTTTGAGTATAGCAAAGAAATGATTCAATGGAATTCTCGAGTTACTGAGGTAAGTTGCATAGTGATTGAAGTTTTATAGCTGGCAAAGACTTTCTTGTTGGACATTTTGCTTGTTCCTTCAATATTCTTCAACTCTTTGATATGTTAACTGTAGATTAAAACAGGAAAATGTGAAAAATATATCTCTTTTGTTTGACTGCAATGTTCAGTTCCGTATAAGTTATGATAACCATTCTTAATGCAAACTTTGGACTATGGCAACAGCTAAAGTGACAAATACTTGTTATTCGTGGCGATAACTATCATTGTGCATATCAATGCCTAAACAGATTGTGTTTCATATGTGGAACTTGTGTTCTTATAAGAGAACTCTATCAGGATGGGTGAAAGTAAAATTGAATGAGGTGTTATGATATTCTTTATGGTCTGGATTTTAGTTTGGAAGCCTTGACAGCTTATTCTTACATAAAAGTACTCAATATTTTATGGCTTGGCTTGAAAATTTGATTTACCTAGATCCTATGTTTACCTAGTCCTTTGGTTCGGGGATAAAAGGGGGGTTAGGGGGTTAACACCCTTTTTATACCCAAACCCTATCTTTTGAGTGGGGGGGTTTGTTAACCCTACCCTTAACGACCGTTAAGGGTGAGGTTAACAAACCTTCCCCCTAGAATTGGGGTGGGATTAAGTTAATCCCACCCCAATTTAATTTTTAAATATAAATTTATAATTTTAATTTTAGTTTATAAATTTTAAAAATTTATAATTTATAATCTTAAAATTAATATTACTATTTTTAAATTTAAAATTAAAAATTAAAAATTTATTTTTAAATTTTAAATTTGACATTTTATATTTGAAATTTTAAAAAAGTATAATTTGCAATCTTAAAACTAATATTTATTGTTTAAAATTTTAAATTTTAAACTTTAAAATTTACATTTTAAATTTTAAAATTTACATTTTAAATTTTAAATTTTAAATTTAATATTTTTTAATTAATTTAAATTTTAAATTTTTAAATTCGAGATTTAATTTATTAATTTTGAATTATGTAATTTTGAAAGTTATTTATTTAAATTTGAAATATAAAATAAAAAAAATTAAATTTAAATATAAAAGTTGGGGCAAAATTAATACTTTTTATTTATAACAACGCACTATTCTTCTTATTCTACCTATTTCAATCAAACGCTATTTTTTTTATATCCGGATTAAGTTCAATTCTCAACCAAACACAAAATTACTCTAATTTCATTTTAATCCTGAATTTAATTCTATTTCTAGAATAACTGGTTTTTACTTAACCCCGAACCAAACACTATGCTTTGTCTGGACTTTTGGCTCCTGTTGGCCAATTGCTTATGCTTGCATAACATTAAATGGTTGCTTTAGGTTGATATGAGTAATACAAACTGGATTTTAAGCCATATGAGAAAAAACATATTTAAATCACAAACCTGTTTTGATTTGTAGCGCGCACTTGATTTGTTACCTGCAATTGAAATAAGGGTAGTTTGAGTACCTAAACATTTGATTAACTGATTTTATCTGGATAACAAAAATTTCTGCTTTTTGGATAGGCACCACGAACTAAATTTTATATTATATATTTAAATTTTCATCAGTTAGTACGTGGACTAAACCCAGGCCGCATATATCCGCACAAAAACTCGACCTCGACCTTGGTTCGCACGAGTCGCGCCGGAGTTAACTATACTCACTTATCACTGGCACGTGCGAATCGCCGCTCTTCTATTTAAGTAGTTGGTAACTCTCAAACTTTTGCCCTAGGGGGATCGCTCGAGAGAAGAGGGCTCTCCCGCTCCGCCGCCCCGGCCCCGAAAATAAATAAATATAAATAATCGGCGGCTCCTCGTCCCTTCTCTTGTTTACACAAGTTTCAAAATCTCTCCCTCCTTTATTCGGATGCGATGAAGAGACGCAATTAATCTCTTTCGAAGGTCGTCGTCGTTTCGCAACGATCGGTCGATCGATCTGTATGAGAGATCATCCCATTTGGTTCGTATTCGCTGAGCATCCATTACCTTTTCCTCTCCTGTTTCTCGTTTTCATTATTATTTTCTTATGATTTTTGTTTTTTGATTCTTTCGAAACAACGAAGGACCTATGGATTAATCGCTTTTGCCAAAAGTGCGGTTTAATCCAAGTTTGCCTTCGGATAGTAAAATCGGCAACGCTTTTCGGATCCCGCCGGATTATCAACTGCGCTTTTGAGTTTGGTCGTTTCGGATCCATCAATTTGCCACATTTTTTCGGGAGAGAATTTAAGGATTTTTTTTTAATTAAATTTTTTTTAAAAAAAGACGGTGCGAAGGGCCCAGCGGAGGGGTGTAAATCTCCTACTATTGTTGAGACCTCTCTAACGATTGTATCTAACCTTCGTACATAAGTCACAGCCGTTTCGTAGGACGCGTGGATTGCATATTTTGTTAGGGTTTCACGGCGTCTGAAACCGCGGCAACATTGACGACCCCTGATCTTCTTTTTCTTTTTTTTTTTTTTCCTTTTTTCTTTTTTTCCCCTTCAACTAATCAATCTATATGAGCAACAGGGGAGTAATATAGTTGGAAACAATTACTATTCCATCCATCCTATGGGTACTTGATTCCAAGCTTAACGGGTGGAAACGATTTTTCATACCCCGTATTGGAACCGAAATTCACATTGTTGCAACTAGAGGCTATCATCATTGCAACAACCCAAATCTAAACACTTTCAATTTACAACATGAAAATCAAAATCATCTGTTTCTCTCCGGACAATTAACTTGCAATCATCTAACAACTTCGAACATGGACGACGATCGAGCAGTCCATGAATTAGCTCTTGTAAACATCGATAACAAGCTGTCAGTTCCTCTCGAGCTTCGGATAGGCCCACAACTTGGGAAGCTGCCGTGCTCTGCTCGGCAACAGGTCCTCGGAATCACTATTATCACTATCTGAAGAGGAAGAACCATCAGAGGACGACGATGTCAACTTCGCCGCACCCAACAGATACTCCACAACCTGGTACCAGGAAACGGCTATTATGTCGTTGAAACACTAGATAGCAATGCAGATTTAGGTACGTAGATAGGAGCATGTTGTTTGAAGTGATGAATCTAGAATTTGCACCAGCATTACATGTCAAGGAGAAGAAAAAAAAAAGTCTTTAAAGGGCAAGAGAGAAGTTTTTGTTTTATTTTTTGGGAATGTAAGCATAGAGCTGATCATATATACCAGAGAGTATGCCATGTTAAAACTTATTATTTTTGAACTCCATTTTTCGTAAAAGTTTCTTCAACATATAGTTAACAGTATAAATGATCGCATTAGAGAGGCAAAATATGTGGAAACAAACATCAGCAGTCCAAATTAATTGAGAGAATTACCCGACTAGTGGATATTGGTCTTATTTTTCCTTCATAATTCCCGAGCTTGTGGCAGTCGTGTGGGGTAGCACATGTCAGATTACTGAACCAAAATTTTGATCCACAGCATGTGCAAAATGCCCTAATTGGTGTGAACTTGAACGATGAATTACCTGTAATATAGTTATCCACTCATCCATCATAGACACTAGACAAGAGAAACACTGCTACTTCACCACAACCATGGAAGAAAATAAACAACCAATGCGAAAGAGAAGCAGAAAATATAAGATGTATCCAAATTGCAGTTCAATATTGGAGCCATCCATGTAGCACAAACTAAAAGCAGGAAGGTATTTTTCAATGGCGAGTTTTTCTTCAGGCTGTAATGTCTTCCCTTAATCCTAATCATGCGAATGCCTGAAATGTCTAAGATGGCTAGGTTGCTAAAATAACCAATGATTAAAAGATGATGAGCAACCATATGAGGGATAAGACGAACATGACTAAATAAACTACTTTAGTGAGACGGAACATAAGCGGCATACCAGAGGAATAAGAGAACTGATCAGCGGAGATGAAAGATTGCTGAAAACTCACAATTTAGGAAGAGTATAGAAGAACAGAGATTACTGCAGGTAAACAATCTCTGGTTCTTGATAAATGTGGATACACGCAGATGTATATAAAACACACAATTGCCATAGATAAGTGGAGTCAAGGAAATAATGTGTCGGATCGTTGGCGCTAACTATTAATCCCAAAAGCTCGAGCTGTTAGAAATACGCAACCAATTCACTTAAAGCGTACAGAAACAGCGCCCACGGGTCTCGATTGTGACTCGGCCCACCTGGCCTCACGCCACTTCGAACATGACTCGGCCCAACCCAGCCTCACGCCATTTCGAACATGACTCGGCCCACATGGCCTCCCGCCACAGGGCAGGATGCTGGCCCATTTAAGCCAACATAATGGAATATCAAGAACTATCATTCACATATTATCCTCTCTTTACTGTAATTTTGGTACCCTTTTTTTTTTTGGCGGTAGCTTTACATGTTTATGTATTTTGAATATAAAGTGCTAGAATAATGGTGCCCAAAGCAGCTAGCATATGAAAGTTACCTGAAACATTACAAGGAAAAGATTGTACCTGTATATTTCCTCCGGAAAGCCCTTTTCCAATTAAAACTGCTCGCTGGATTCACATCTGTTATTCTTTCTGGACCTATCCTGTTGTGCTGAATAGATTGATAACCTTCCTCTTCACTTCCACAAATCTTATAGCCATCCCCGAAGAACAGCGAATACAGCATCTGCCACAAGTTATTACCATTTGCAGCAGAGTTCCATGCCCTTCTAAGAGAAGATGGATAGTGTTAACAATAGGCAAGAAAATTATTTGCGTGAATTGAGCATGAAAAAAGCAGCATACCAGCAGACCAAACTCACAGCTACTAAAGATCGCACGTCCAGATATCTGAAGATGTGAACAAGCAAATCATACGGTAATTGCACCGAATCTGACGAGGAAAAATAAGTCAGTACTGTACAATAGAGTAACATCCAACAGCTCCCGAAGAGAACAGGACAGAGTCTCTAGTAGGCTATCAGAAGCATCATCTAGCAATGAACTGCAGTTTAATTGGTTAATGAACATTCTTTTAATTGGTAATTAGGTCTTAAAAGTTCAAAGCACATTTGGAAACTCAACATCTATGCTGCTTAAATTGAACTAGATAATTTGTAAATTATGTATGTTTAGTTGTATATACAGCATCTCTTAGCTACCTCCAACTTGGTGCGCTTTCGCACGCCTCAAATGCGCAATGACAGAGTGCTTGTACTCCGAAGCCACCAGCGCCTTTTTCTGTTTGGGCAGTACAGCTTCTGCAGCTTGTACAAGGATGTTGGCTGATGATATCGCATTCCCCGTCTGCGCACTGCAGCACCGGCAACTCAGCTAATTTCTTTCACGCATACTAAAACCAGAGAAACAAACCAAGAAACATATATCTATCGATAATACCCTATACCATTTTTAATGAAACATGATATCTGACGTTTTAGGAGAACATGACAAGGTACTACAATGGAAAATTTTCCAATATAAATTGTTAGAGATCAAGCAACAGAGTCGTAAACACCTGCAATCATGTACAAATATGATCCAAAAAAAAAAAAAACTCCTAGTTCGCAGGAATATCAGTAATAACAAGAAGTGCCGATTTATCCATAATAACTCGTGAGAGAGGATTAAATCACATCGCCAATAGATTTAGACCTAAATTGCGAGTGAAAAACTTGCGATTAGCAATAAAATGAAACGAAGTTCGAATCGAGAACAATTCAAAACTACGATTAGCGTGCGCGGAGAAATCGAGTTTACTCGGGGAGGATTCGGAGGGCGAAGAGGGTGTCGTCGAGGACGAGGGATTTGAAGCCCTTGGGGAGGGGCGCGTAGGCGAGGCGGAGGGTGCGGGCGAGCTCGTAACACGCCCCCGCGTAGTCGGCATCGCGCGAGAGCGCTTCCCTGAGCCCTAATCGCTCGTACCTCTCCTCCGCCGAACTCGCCTCCCCCATCAACGCCGACTCCGTCCGCCGCCGACTCCTCCTCCTTCCTCCCCTCCGGCGATCTTTGGCTTGACGCGTTTCCGGTCGTTAGGTTTCGGGGGGCGACGATGATGCAACTCCGGGTAAAAATGTATGGCCGGTCCCTGTACTGTTCTCTTGTTGCGAAACGGGGCTTGGTTGCTTCTGAACTTTTCTGAGACTTTGTTTGGTTCACCAATTTTACATTTTGGAATCAGATCAGAGTTTGCTGATTTTGATTATTGTTATTTGTTTCACGGGAATCTAATTTTGATACCTATTTTCCTTTTAGAACGAAAATGATTCAATGAATTTATGACTCAATCGGAACCTCTAAATTCTGAATAAGCTCATTATAAATATCTTTTCTCTCTCCTTTAATCACTCTTTTTTTTTTTAATTAAGATTCTCTCTTAAAATTTTAGGTGTTCATTTTGGTTTCCGTTTTAAAAATAAACCAAATATTTTTTTGGATGGTTCATTATTTTATTATTTATTCTAATGCAATTTAATTTAATTTTTTTTATTTGTACCTCAATCATGAACTAAATATGCCCTTACATTACATTATAGTTTTAATTCTGAGTGTTGAAATAACTAGTGCTGCAGTGACTAAGCTATTTACATATGAAAAGAGTGCAGTAATTATTTTATCAAAAATTTTAAATGCTTCAGTAAAAAGTGTAATTACCAAATTGCAATATAGGATAGTGAAGGACGATCTACAAATTTTACCCTAGTTTCCTATTTCGCCATTTTGGTTTTATTTTTTTTAAAAAAAAAACAAAGACAAAATTTCCAACAAATCGGCAGTAATTTAGGGTTCGAGGAATGGAATGTGCAGTGCACGAGCCAAGAACATACAGTGAAAACATGTATTAAAAACTATAAATATGCATCTTCCAACACGCGCGCAAGCACACAGCTGAGAAAGAGAATAATCATGATTCATTCAACCTAAATACACTACCCCACCAAATGGGAGGGATAAATTTATACAACCAAATGCCAAATCTAATTGACAAATACAAATACATATCTACATACCAAATATATATATATATATATATATAGAGAGAGAGAGAGAGAGAGCGAGAGAGAGCTAAGAAAGAATGTTACAATATGATTGTGATTCATAAGTGGTCTTCGACAGAGGAATGAAGAAGTTCTTAGTAATATGAAAGAAACGACTCTGCTAGAAAACCGCGTGTATGTAAACTAGTGCCATTTTAAGGGCCAAACCACATGTCCAAATGTACGTAGATCGGTCGGCGTTCTACAAGAAGTATGACAACTGCTGCTTTTTCCGAGATCCCCCTTCCCCGTAGAGATCATTCCACTGCTTCAATTCACCCATAACAGAACCTTCGGCAGCAAAACTAGCAGCAACCTGAAAGGTATTGTTTTGTCAAATAACTTTAGTCGGCAGAAATGGAAGATCTTATATGCCTAGAGCAAGAAAATTTTGGGCATGTCAAACATGCTGCTTTTCAACATAAACAGAGCATTTGAACAAACATAAAAACTCACCTGACTCTTTGCCTGCCTCAAGTCTTCCATGTTTAATGGTCTGAGGGTGATTTTCTGCTCTTCATTATCTTCCTTGCTTTCAGCAGCCTCCGTGGCACTCTCGCCACTGTCAGTTTTTTGTTTCCTCTCCTGCCATGTAGAGTATTTACTGCTTTAAAAGCTTGATCAACAAATAAAACAGGTATCGCAGCTTCCACAGTTAAGGAATCAAAGAACATCAAACAAGCCGAAGCAAGAGAGGAAAGATTATGCAAGAGAATTAAGGAAGAGATAGGTTAATGTAACCCTTTCATTTAATAAGATTCACCACATAGATAGATTTTCCGTTTTAGTGAGAGGCAAAAGTAGAATGATTGCTAAAAGATTTAAATAGAGGAAAAAATGTCTTATCCAGATGCAGATTCTGCTTTCTTTTTCAACCAAAAACTATGAACGCATCAAAACTGCATAGAGAAGTAAGGAAAACAAGTTTTACCAGTTCTTTTTGTCTTTCTTTCTGAATCAGCTCCCTAACAGGACGATATGCAGCCGTCACACACAGATTCTGTGCCCAAATTTTTCACAGTTAGCAATTACTCATATTGTTGTTACAACAATATTAAAAAGATACAGACCTTAAGATCACTCCCACTGTATCCTTCAGTCATAGTCGCGAGTTCCTTAAAATCGAGCCCTTCCTCAACCTTTTCTTTCGATAGAAGTGTTTTCAGAATCAATTCCCTGCTCTCAACAGTTGGGAGGCCAACCATGATCCTGTTCATGAAAGGACGTAAGAGCCAAAAAAGAAACATTTACTTTCACCATGAAATGACTTAGGTCTCTGAAGTTTGCCCCATTTTTCAGTTCTACGAGTTTCAATTTTAACAAAGCAATCTAACATAGTGCTAACAGGACTTAGTAGTTACATGAAATAAATTTCAATGACTAAATTGGTATAATCAGAACAGCATAGACGAAATCAATATCAGTGTCAAACTTCAGGGATTAAATTCGGAATTTCTCCAATAGCTTAATTACTCTTACGACATCTGTGAATTTTATCACTAGACTAACCTGCGCTCAAACCTCCTAATAATCGCTTCATCGAGGTCAAATGGCCTGTTTGTCGCCGCAAGAACAAGGATTCTCTCCTCCAACTTTGTCAAAAGCCCATCCCAATGAGTCATGAACTCATTCTTGATCTTCCGCATCGCCTCGTGCTCCCCAGCCCTAGTTCGCTGCCCTAGCATACTGTCAACCTCATCCACAAAAATAATAGTAGGGGCAACCTTTGCAGCTAAAGTGAACAGAGCCCTGACATTCTTCTCATCCTCCCCAAACCATTTGGATGTGATAGTGGACATTGACACGTTAATAAAACTTGCACCAGCTTCATTTGCTATGGCCTTTGCAAGCATCGTTTTACCTGTTCCAGGTGGACCAAACAGCAGTATACCACGGCATGGCTTTAAAAGGCCACCTTTGAAGAGGTCGGGCCGGCGAAGAGGGAGCATGACTAGCTCTTGAAGTGATTCTTTTATATCGTCCATCGCACCAATGTCATCGAAAGTCACTCCAATTTCATTGGCTGGAATAACCTCTGGTCTGATCCGTTTCTCGAATTCATTGTCTGGAGCTACCTCCTGCTTAAGGAAATCAGAAAAAAGTTCAAAAAAAAAAAAAACAACAACCTTCAGGNGGGGCGGAGAATATGTTCTGGTATTGCTACTTTAGACATACCAAATATAATCAAACTTACAGGAGGTTTTGTTGGCAGAGATGAACTCTCGCTGTCCTTAGCCACTGCTGATGCTGACTTCTCTGGGTCACTTTTGTTTTCATGGGTTGATGCTTTACTAGTACCCTCAGATTTGGTGGCAGCTGCATCATCCTTTGGGGCTTCCTGAAAACATACTTACGTGAATCACTTGCTTTTATCTTAACACAACACCGTATTTAATTATTCATCTGGAAGCTTTGCATACCTCTCCTGATTCAATATTCACTTCCAGCTTCAGGGTATCCTTCCCAGAATTCTTGCTTTCTTGGAATATGCTCAATCCATGAGATAAGCTATTCACACAAACATATAATTAGAAGAAGCAAGAAAACAATCCAATAAAAAAGATCCCCAAAATCATGATGCACAATCTGACCTGTTTAAAGAAATAACAAGCTTTCCGCTCCTGTACTCGGGTTCCTTATTATTCATCAAATGATGAGAGACTGCCGATATAATAATTTCCTCTATGTAATTGCTGAGAACCAGAGTGTCCTCTAAGCAGATTGAGCCCAAATCATCACAGTCGAGATCATTAGCTGCTAGAACCTCTGTGATGTGGTTTCTGTTATCCTGAATTTTGATCAATTTCATGTCGTCTTCAAGCTGGGATTTCCAGCTGACAAGGTGGGTCTCATCTTCAGGAGGCTTAATTTCTATGTTGTATGGGAATAGAATGCTAAGCCTCCCTTCAACATCTTTATAATCACTATCAGGCTCCAGCAACCTTGAACCAAGTATTAACACCGGACCAGATAGTTTGTTCAACATTTTCTGAAACAAATTGTACATCCTTTGTGATCTATGCAGAAGGCTCTCGACATCCCTTATGTAAAGGACAATGGGATTGCTTGTGGAGATTGAATCAAGAACCTGGACATACAGTTGTACTACATTATTTCTCAGGGCTAAGGAATATTTTTTGTAAAGATTTGAGGATATCAACCAATACTGAATTGTACCTTGTAAAGTGATTGAACAAGAACTTTCTCGTCAAAAGACCAACTGATGTTTCGTTTATGAGAAACTGCCCAATTGAAAAATCACGAGAAAGTAAAAAAAAAGGGGGGGAAATAATGTCAAGGGAGCACTTAGTAAAGTTTAAGCACCTATTTTACTGGCTAAATTAGAAATGACTGAAACTACCTGGATTACTTGTGTTTTGTTGCGAGAGGCTGCTCATATCAGTTGAAACTGAGGCATTTTTTCGAAGCACAGGTTCATTGCCAGTGCAATCTGAACCCCTGAGAAGAAAGAGCACGTGTCAATAAAATAAAATGAAGATATTCATGGTGAATGTGATCATTAATACAATTAGTATAGTACCTTGACCTTAACTCCACACTGCTGCTTCGCCTTCGCAGTACTCCTACAATAACTTTTACAATTAATAAAATGTATTTATGAATGGAGGGGCAAGTTTATCTGTGAATGAGTCAACAAGCATATTTGCCAGTAATTTACTATCACGGTATTGTGCATACTATCACTTTAATCTTTAAAAGGGCTCAACAACTATAACAATTGACAGGAATGCAGCAAATAGGAATCCATTAATACCATTTTGTTCCTCCCTCTTAGTAAGTATTGAAAAAGATCCGAGTAAATCAGACATCTTCTCCAATGTCGCCTCCTTTATGGATCCTCTATTGGACTGAAAGCAGTAGAAGCAGAAATTATTCCAAATATAGCATCCAATCTCGCCATATGGACTTCAATTACAAGATGTATACACTTCACAATTATGCAGCAACAAAATGTTGATTTGAATTTATATGCAATCACAATACATGAGTCTAATAAGTGACTTCAACATCAATTACTCACACCAATATTGATTACCCAGATGTCTCTTTTCTCCCACAAAGGAAGCGAATATGCAAAGAAATAATGCTAAACAATACAAACTAAATGTGGTACATATGTAACATAAAGTTGTTACCAAATCTTTGTTGCATAAACCATATTTGCTCTGGATCTGCAATTCAATAATGTAGGTAAAGTCAGAATCACTATCATTTAACACAACCCCCAAAGAAAAGAAAAGAAAAGAAAAGCATAGCATTTAAGTTACCTTAAGTGAGAAATCAGGAACATCTAGCAGCAGCAACTTGGACTCAAAGTAATGTGCAAGGGCTTTGGCAAGCATCTGCTGGTAAAGCTCTTCAGACAGATTCTCATAATCAGCTTCAAATAAATGATTTAAAACACAGAAATTAAGGAACAAGGAATATGATCAAATAAATAACAAGTTAAATGTTACCTGCAGGGCCTGAAAGTAGAATAGCCCGGCTAGCAGGAGTAAGGTTTCGCGTGTACTTGGACATTTCTGTTTGCTTCAAATGAACATAGGCCACACTTGTTAAGACAGCTCGCGTCTGCTCACTGTCAAGAAGATCCAAAGCAGTAAAATTTAGAATGTAAGAAAGAGATACTAGCAGTATTAACTTCTGACACTAAAGATAGAAAGAAAATCAAACAGGCAGAAGAATCCAGTGTATTTCTCCTTCAGAAATGGACAAGAATTTGCAACTTGGCAATTCATTCACACGCCACACATAAGACCTCTGGTGTCTGAATTGAATGATAATGAGTTGAAGGTGCTAAAAGGCTTAGCATGCTGAAGTTATGAGGACAAAAAAAAGGAAAACAGATAGCTGATTCCGTTAGTGTATTGAAACCAAAGTTATACTCTATGGATACTTCTAGTCACCATCAAATTAAACAATGGAATATTCCATGAGCATTCCCAGAAAGCGAATAATGAGAGACAGCTTTAGTTTATTAAGGAAACCCTGTCAACTAAACAAGACACTCCTGATCCAACAGGTTGAAGCTAAAATTTGTGTGCATGGCATTTACCTGACTACATGTGCATAAGTAAAGAATGTTCACTGGCCAACTAGGGGGCTCAAATTAAGTTAGCTTAGCCGAAAAATAGCTCGACAAGGGCGGTATACAAATATAGTGCCAATCATCCATAAATTCTAATTTAACCCTCAGTCGGAAATCATTGAGAACATACTAAAAGATGGAAAAAAATTTACAAATGGTAACCAAAGGATAAATGCAACATTAGTTATTATGTTATTTCTCATTATTTCTACCCGTAATCCAATTAAAAAGATAAGAATATCTCTGTCGTGCAAGCTTAAATCTCTATTCACTGAAAAATGAAAAAAAAATTCCCACGTTGGATGACAGTAGAATAGGTAGAGTGGGCAAGCACAAAATAAGTAAGATTGGCTGTTGTCTGTTGTAGCAGCAAAATTGGACAATGCCCATTACTCAAAATTCCCATCACCAGGATGAAAGTCCTTATAATTGTAGAAGAACCAAAAAAAATTACCTTGACAGAGTATACAACAAAGTCCAAGTGAAACCATCAGAGTTCATGTTGTATACTGTTGATAGTAAATGAATAGTATTTACTGTCAACTTTGTGGCCCTTGGATCGATACTACTCCACCTACCCTACTAATCCCTAGGCACCCAAAGAATAAAAAGTTGATAATAAACACTATTCTTGGCGATATAGCGTTGGGATATATTATAATACCAGCCTCATTCCGCATTGGGAATATATTATAATACCAAAAATCCAGGACAAGTTGGCGATATAGCGTTTGGCTTTGAGTTATTGGCATAATTATTATTGCTTGCCCCCCTGTTCTTTCAAGGCATGGCAAAAATGATGTAATAGGAGAACTACAGAACACCCCTATTGGTGACCCCATCTGACACAAAATCCGCCTCAGAGAACCACACAAGCATTAAAGAAAAAAAAAATCCCAAGAATAACAGACACCAATTGGAAACAAAAGAAGCAGCCCAACAAGTACTATTTTATTGTAAACAATTTAATAAGGGAATCCATAGGACAGAGAGGATCCAATAATTTCACATAAAAGACGCTTTTTTTTTTCTTTTGTTTTTCAATCTCCCTTCACAAGGCCTCGTGATTACATTCGGCGGTATGAATTAAATATTGATAAAACTTAAAATAGATCCAACGAAAGAGATAGAAAAGATACGGGTTAATTGTACCATTTAGTTTTGAAATTTTTATTTTTTACAATTAAATACTTTATAATAATTAATTATTTTAATTAAGATATTTTGTGAATACTAAACTATGTCAGCCGCATCAGCTCCAAAGCTTACGGCATGGTAATATTTATCTGAATAATTGATATTTTATCAAAAACATTTTGGAAATAATTAACAGATACTGTGTACTCAATGTTGTATTGTTGTTTATTTTGTTTTTATAAGTAAAATTTTACATAATGGGATATGTCTAACGTGATTTTTTGTAGTATTCTTACCATTGCTAGTTAGCTAGCTTGGAAATACCACACACACAAAAAAAAAAAGGTATCAAATTTGTTATAGTTTTGTTGCCTAAAAATTTTCACAAAAACAATACTCCTGAACATGAAATTATACTAAAAAATGATAAAAATTACAAATATCAAACGAAACCTTAGAAACTAAATTAATCGGAAAAAAAAAATGGAGAGAGGAATTAATCAAATTATACAGAGGTAGAGCCAAAAAAGAGAAATTTACCTGAGGTAATACGGAAACTCATCGAAGGTGACTTTGCTCTCCCTCCCATCCACCACCTGCCTCATCAGCTCCGCCTCCACGTCGTCGGGCGCCGCCCCGCCCGGCGGCGGCGCCGCCGCCGCCGCCCACTTCCCTACGCCGAGCCCCACCCCGACGCCGAGCCCCACGCCGAGGGCCGATACGAGGAATCGCCTCTGCTCCATCTCTCCTCTCCACCATGCACGTACGGACCCGACCTCGAGCTCCGGACAACGCTAGATATGGCGAAATCGCAAAGAGAGGAGGGGGACTTCGGATACTAATTTTAGGGTTTTGTGGATTCGAGCAGGAGCTCCGAGAAATGCTACGAGGAATCGACCCAAGGGTCTATTTATAGATGTACTTGGGGAGAGGGCACTTACCAAAAAAAAAAAAAAAAGAGAAAAAAAGAAAAAGAAAAAAGAAAAAAAGGCGCTTTTAGAAAAAGCCGCGCGAAGGGAAAGCGGGTGCAGCAGCAGCGGAGGAAGCGTTAGTCGAAGCCGAATTGGTGGGTTCCCGCTGGAGGGCTCTTTTTCGAAATGGCTTTTCCGAAAAGGGCTTTTTGGCGAATGGGAAATGGAATCTTAGTCGAGGGAGAGGGGCCGGTGTTGTTCGTGGCTGTGGAGGTTGACGTGTTCCCGTGCTGTTTTGACGTTGCTTCGACACTTTTGAGGGCCCGAAGACACCGCTCCTTTTTCTTCGCCACTGTTCGGAATCCTGCAGCTCCAAGTACAAAAAGATTTGTGAATCTAACAAACTCATCTATTTTTATATTTTATAATTTTATAAAATAATTATTGTGCTCTAAAATTTAAATAATTCTAGAAGCTTGACGTGACTTTCTTGCGTGATTCAAATTCAGAACCTTCTATTCTGATACCATATAAAATAATCATTATATTCTAAAAATTTGAGCTATTGAAAAACGGTGTTTATATATTTTTATATTTAATATGGTATCGGGGCCAAATTTTAGATGATCTTGTATGAAATGACAATCGAGTTCAATGTGTTTCGTTCGCTCCTGAAAGACGGAATTCTCGGCGATATGCAGTGCGGCCTGATTATCATAAAAAATTTAAGTTGTTAGAGAACAGTATTTGTATGTTTTTATATCTAACAAATTTCGGCACCAAAGCACATGCCATGCATGAAGACTGCTTAATTTTTTGGAATCGCCAATTAAGCACCTGAGATTCAAAAAAATACAAATAAATTTTTTATTGCGTAAGTGGTTGTTACTGCACGTTTAGACTATATACCTCTTATCTATAGAGGTCAACTATAAAATATAAAACAATAATGCGTTGAGATACGATCACTATATGTGATAGATGTTAGAGTTAAAAAAAAAAAAATTAAGGAGAGAATAAGGATACCTTATTGCATTTTTATTTGGACTAGAGAGATGAATTTCAAGTTCTCGAACGGAAGCTTAATTTGCGACTCTTGCTTTTTTCTGCTAACACATTTGTTAGAGCAACATAAATGAAAAGATAATAAAATCATAAATTATCCGCAAAGAAAATGTTACACACCGATCGTCCCTAAAACAAGTGGTAAAGGACTTGATGATTGGTACCCGAGACCCAAGTTCGAATCCTAGTTGATTCACATTTCCAGCTAAGCTTATTTCTAAATAAATAATCGAAGCGGGTACGTAGTATGCTATCTATCTCTTTCAAAAAAAAAAAAAGAAGAAAATGTTTCACTTAGTAGGTACCTAAATTTCTCTTGCATAAAAAATTATATTGATTTTAACTTTGCTTTTCAGTTACTAATCATTAGAAATAAATTGAAAAAATTGGAATGCATGATCGTAAGTTTTCATACAAAAACTTTATTTCAAAGTCTTGGTATATTGTGTCCACTTTATAACTAAGGCATAGTTTTATATTAATATAAAGACAGAAAAATTCAAAATACTTTGAACCTTCACTTGTTAAACGTCATAAAATTACTGTGAAAGTACTCAAGTAGTCACTAAAATGCAAGTAACGCTTATTTAATTCCTCAGTAATGGTTTAATTTTATTATTATTTGATACTATTAATGAAGATGATGTGTAAAATAGTTTTTAAATTTTTTTTAGTCTATATAAACGTATGTATTTTTAGACAAATGGCCCTTCAAACTAGTCCTAGGATTAAATCTAAATCAAATATTCATGTCCACAACAGCTCTCGATCCTAAACGGATTCAATATATGCCACCGTAGCTGTAAATTTTGGTAACACACAAGTGGAGACAAGCACGTGTAAATGTTGGCCACTTCCCAGAGCTTTTTTTTTTTTTTAATAAGTTTCTGATAGTTTTTGTTATTTTTTTTACTTTAATATTCTATAATTTTTAACAATAAGTCTAATAAAATATGTTATATTTTGAATCCGCAACTGAAGTATTACCAAATATGTACACAGACTCGTCAAATTGACAGAATTTTTTATGTCCGTCCAAAGTGTGTCTTAGCCTACCTGTATAAAACATTCCAAATCTGAATAATACACAAGAACCCATATCAACTTGACAAAATATAAAAAAAAAAAATTAAAAAAAATACGGTTAAAAATATAAAATAACTAGATTTTTATAAGTTATAGAACCTCAAACACTAACCATAAGATGAGAAATTCTATACTGCCACGCTTGCACCACACCATCAAGGGCTTTTTTTGCATTTAGACCCCTGACAAATTTTTATTTTAAAAATGGCTCTGTCAAAATTTAATTTGCAAAAATGACCCTGGGCCTGCCACGCAGGCGCCACGTCAGCACCACACGGGCAGGGCCAGGGCCAATGTGTTAAGTTAAACACGGTGAATCATTCATCGTGTTTAGACACGGTGAATGGTTCACCGTGTTTAGTATGTATATTTTGTATGTTAAAAGGAGAAATATGGAGTAGGGATGTCAATAGGTATGGATATCCGAAATATTATCCGAGCCCAAACCCGAATAAATTATATATATATATATANAATCTATACCGTTGGATGAAGATCTAAGAAATAAAATTATTAAATATTTTATATATTGTATAAATAAATAAAAATAAATTACGTATATATATAATTTATTCGGGTTTGGATTTGGATAATATTTCGGGTATCCATACCTATTGACATCCATATTCCTTATTCCACTTTTCAATATACAAAAAATACGTAAGAAACACGATGAACCATTCACCGTGTTTAGACACGGTGAATGATTCACCGTGTTCAACTTAATATCCTGTCCCCAGCCCTGCCCGCGTGGCGCTGACGTGGCGCCTGCGTAGCAGGGACAGGGCCATTTTTACAATTTTAATTTTGATAGGGCTATATTTAAAATAAAAATTGCTCAGGGGGCTATTTGTAAAAAAAGCCCCACCATCAATAAGACAATAACAAATCAATCACATTTTTTTTTTTAAACAAAAATATAACAAAAATATTTTTTTATAATCATGATGATGAAACATATATATCTAAAAAGAGATATTTAATTGGTTTGTGACGCCACGTCACCAATATATATATTCTAAAATTTTTCCCTTAAGACCCACAGTAAAATGTCAAGCAACTGTGATTGACATCTTTCAATTCAACTTAAATTTAGAATGAGCTTTTATACTAATTTTCTCTTTTATATTTATCCTACGTTGAGGCCCTTAGACCCAATAATTCTATGTAATTTTTTTATCAAATTAATGAAAACAGGATTACATGATAAGTTTTACATTTTAATGTTTGTATCGTGAATTATAATTCGAATAAAATAAAATTTTAGATATTCTTTTTAGACTTTTTTGCCGCATTTAAATGCTTATTAATTTTCGTGATAAAATTTAGAACTTTAAATACTACGCCAGATTCTAATGACGAAAATTTTTAAATAATGAAAAAAGATACATAAAAATATTTTGATTATTGCAGATGAAAGGAATAAGAGAAATAAAACAAAAAGAATAAAAATATTTTTTGTTCACATTTTAAAATCTCTCCCTCACGGAAATGTCTAAAGAAGAAACGCTGTAGCGTTTCTCCTTCCTCAAGAAATCTAGGCTTTACACGTGGCGTCTTGTGGTCCGTCAATTTTCGGCGGCCTCGTGCTTTGTCCCTTTGCCTCGAAGTCCGAGCCCTTTTTTTTTGTACTTTTGGCGCCCGCCTCAATGACCTCATGTACCAATAAAAACACTAAAAAACGTGCCCTAAATCGAAGGGAGGTTTCTCGGATGCAAATGGGGGCCAATCCGGGTCGGGTGGAGTTTCCAATCTTCCGCCCGATTATTTTTTTTTCCCCTTCTATGGATCAGAACGGATTTGAGGTAAAAATTAATTTTTACTATATTTTTATCCTCTTACATACCGTTTTATTTTGAGAGGGGCAGTGCTGAGTGGTAGCTTTTTTTTTTTTTTGACGAATTTTTAACAGATTGAATAAAAGACGGATTCAAAATTTAGATTATTTTTCTTTTAATTTTTTGCCTAATATGGATTAGGCTTCACCACTCTGGATCCATTAGCATTCTTAACTTTTGGTGCAATTTAAAAAGGTGATCCAAAATGCACAGAAAAAATTAAAGATTTATTTTTTAAAAAAAAAAAAATTTATTCTGCCATATTAAAGTAACTACAAGGGCTTGGTTCGAGATTAATTAATTCTGTTCTACCCATTATCACACAGTGTGCACATGCCAATCTACAATTTTACCTACCCAAGTTTTGAGAAAGGCATTGGAGCACAAACTCGATAAATAAGTATAGAAATTAATGACGAACACCATTTAGAAGAATATAATACTCGAAAGGAAAGAAGAAGATAATGATATTGCAACTTATATACTTACAAAGATTCCAATCCAAAACGAACTAAGACAATCGCTGGACATGCGTGTTGCGGTGCCCCTACCATAACGGTTATAGATAATTCTAACGGTCCTAGACCTAAATAGCGACGATAATTGTAATGGTCCTAGACCTAAACATTCGCGACTATAATAGGACATGTACTAACACAATAATTTTTTTCTCAAAAAAAATAACCTGCAATACCAAACGAAGCATCCAACTACCGCACCGACAAAAAAGAAGAAAAAAAAAAACACGAAAACTTGAAAGGTTATCGAAAGCATACAATAAGTTATCAAAAAGGATCCATGCACGATCTACATTCGCATTCACTTGTCCCTTTTCCCCACATCATGGTAGTGCAACTCCAACATGCAACACTTTCTTTTAACTACTTTTCTTTTCTTTTCGCGGCCTTTCAACATCAGAAGCAAAAGATTTTTTCAGAAATGAGCGGCGAGTAACTAACGCGAGAGGAGATTCCGATGCCCCCCCTCTAATTCTTAAACTTGAACTTACTAGGAAATGTGGATTTTTCTTTGATGTAAAGCATCTCTCGCGAGCCTCGGCGAATCGGAGGAGGACAGCGAGGCGCGGATCAAGTAGAATCTAAGTGGCCAAGTTCATGAGGATCCTTAAAATGGTATGGTGGTGGTCTCTCCATGTTGCTATTGGTGTTATAGGCTAGGGCATCTTTTTGCCATAGCCAGGTCATTCTCCACTTGTGTCAAACAAAGAACATGGGATAAAGGTAATCTAAATACTATTCTTTCCTCTAAGAATGAGTATATGTAACAATGGACCATCAAATGTAGTGCACAATACATTAACTTAAGTGGGGAAAAATAATTATGAGGGCCACACCAATTATGGGTTGTTATGATACAAATTGTTTTCTGTCGCAAATAGTGTAAATTAATTGTACGTTTAAATTTAGATACATTGACCAGTACCTGCTCAACGTTTGGAGTAAAATTTGGTAAGAATCCAGTAGGTACTCATATAAAGTACATGTTTGCATGCAATGTTTACATGTTCCTACAAGTTATCTTATAACTTGTACTCTGTTATGGGAGCTTTGCTTTTGAGATTAATTGATTATAGTCTACGAGTTGATTTTCGGATATTGCGGGATCTTTATAAAATCCAGCTTTTTAGGCTGGTAGCTAGGTTTATATGTCAATAAGATGGTTAAATTTATTTCATGAAAAATAATATTGTAGGAGTTGTATGTCTTACCCCGGTATAGATTCCTTTTCTTAGATGCTTTTTACATAAATAAATCCATTATGGAATACTATAAACAATAAACAATTTGGCGTCTTGTTGGCTTTGCTATAGATAGTACGTATAATATTGTTTCGATGAAATACTATCAAAGTATTGCTATTATCAGAAGCAATATATAGTGCAATATTTGGGATGGACTATTTCAGTGACACAGCTAGAAGCAACAAACAAGAGCTTCAATTTTTGAGAATATATATATTTAGAACCTCGTTTTTACATGGCTACTAAAGTTTGTTAATTGTTGTAAAATGCCAGAGATATCAGAATCGAACTCAAGGTCTCTTAGAACAGAGACGGCTTAGGATTGACCTCGATACCTATCATGTTATCCAAAAGATCAGTCGATCTCAATTAACAGAATTTCACACCACTTCACGATTCCAATTAACTTATCACGCATTCTCCTTTAATTGCCTGCTAAGTATCAAATCGAAGGCATCATCAGTGTGCAATATTTTACAGTTCATGAGCCAAATGCACGAAATAATTGGTACTCACAATGATGAGGACAAGAACTAAAAATACAAAAGAGGAGAGCTTTGTCGCTTTAAAGGTGTGAGCTTACACTATATTCTTAATTTTATTGCATGGGAGTAGCACATGGGTTTCCCACATAGTGCTAATTTGCTCAAAAAAAAAACTTATTTGCACATGGTAGCCAACAAAGCCTCCACTTCTCTCTTCTGATCACTGTTTAAATTAAACACGACCAAGCAATTGGAAAGTGGGCTTCAACTTTCAAGATTTTGGTAGTCTACGGACAAGAATTTTATTAGGTCATGCTTGTCCTGAGGCTAATTTACTCTCGCTTCTACTTTTGCTTCCGGCAGCAATAATTATCAATACAGTATTGGATAAAGCAAAAGCTGTAGATCGAGTTTTTTGCTGTAGCAGAAAATAAAAATAAGTTTCTGAGTCTCAAAAATAGATGTGCCAATTTGATGTTTTTAAGTGCACTAAGTTGAAGGTACGGCTTACGACGGGGACTCGAACTTCTGACCTCTAGATGGGCAGTTGGACTCATATCATTAGATTAACAGATCACGGGAATGCAGAAGTGGCCCTTGCCGGTCGATAAATTTCGAGGGTGTAGTTAGAATCCAAGTTCATGAAGGGCCAAGATGTGTAGGTTCTGAAAACAACAGAAAAAGGAAATTAATAAACTATTTATTGGTTTTGGATAGGGGATGATCCTCTCAACACAGTGTGACTTAGTCCGTTTAGGTAACTGATAAAACCATATCATATTCAGCGAGTACATGTCGTCTAATCTCGTCGTATCTAAAATGGACACTCCTAACTGCTTCAATTAATGAAAGTATGGCGCAAACAAACTTAAGGTTATTTTGTTGGGTAACAAGTGAGCTATTCTAATCAACTCTACAGTGCTGTAACCAATCGTCTCTAACACAAGTAGCAAAGAATTTGATATTTGATATACGAGATTTCCAGTTCAAAGTCTAATTGTATCACTCTTTCAACTAATTTTTTTTTTCTAAAAAAATGAAGTAATAACATACTACCATTCTCAACAAAAAAAACTCTCAAGTATTGGGACTAAAATGTCTCGACAAGTAGGATTAATTAACCAAACTTGCAAAAAAAGAAGAGATATTGGCTGAATATTTCCGTCGCTCTTAGGGCCTGTGTGAATAGCTCAAAATTTGGCATAAAATTATGCATAATTATATAGGTCCTGCATGATATCGAAGTCCATCTAATATTATTAAGTAAAATAAAATTAGGGTAAAAATATATAGAGATATACTTTTTCTTTTTCTAAAGGAACGGTAAAAAAATATATTGTAACAGATACAATGCAGTATGCACAACAACAAAGCTATATGACATACGAAAACAAGCAAGAATTTTTTTTATTATATTTTTTTTAATTGCACGTAATATAATTTCTCCCTAATCCCGAACGATGCCATAAAACTATAGAATAGAGGTTGTGCCTCGTAGACAGTATAACTTACAAAAAAAATTTTACATTCATAGTTAGCAATAGACCTGAGTCCATCAGAGCCCGTGGTCCATAAACTCAATAAGGCCCCTTTTACATCAACTTCAACTATTAATTGGACCGGCCCGGTCCGGCCTATTACTAGCCGTCGAAGTATGAAAAGTTTTCTCTGCACATGGTTCACCACGTCATCCATATGACGTGGAGCCGTGTCCACCCAAACTTTTCGCTCTGAACACCGTCCCCTGCGCTGCTGCGCCGGAACCCCCCTCTTCTTCCCGCCAAAAAAAAAAGGGAACCCTAATCGTCGCCTCGAGCCGAAACCCTAATTTCTCCCGCGCATGACTTCTCCGACGAGTGGCGCTCCCTATGGCCGTCGCCTCCGTCTTCGCCGCCCCAACTCCTCTCCTCCTCCTCCTCCTCCTCCTCCTCCTCCTCCCTCGGCCCCCTCCTCTCTCCCCTCCCCTTCTCCCTATCCCCTCCTCTCCTCTCCCTCCTCCCCCCCCCCCCGCCTCCTTCCCCGCCTCGCCCTCCTCCTCCCACCTCCGCTCCCTCCGTGCCTTCTTCCGGTCCCCCGCCAATGGCGCCTTCCTCCCCTCAGCCGCCCTCGACTCCCTCGCCGCCGACCTCCTCCCTCCCCCTGCCCCCTCCGCCCACGCATCCAACAACCTCGTCGTCCTCCCATGGCGCAGCCACCGCCGCGGGCTCATCGTCTTCTTCCCCGCCGGCGAAAACGCCGACTTGATCGGTTTCCTAGGTCTCTCGTTCGAGGGCCCGACCCCGGAGGTTAGGGTTGATGAGGATGGCGACGTTTTCAAGCAGAGGGAAGGGTTCAAACACCCTCACCATAGAATTCTCAAGATGTCGGTGGTCTCAGCTTCGTCCTCCAATTCGTGGTTCCCCATAGCCGATTCGGCTTCCCCAGGTAATCCCCTCGTTGAGGGCTTCTTGGTTGCCACCACTCTGTATTCAGTAAATTGGTTTAGGGTCGAGACCAGGGTTTTGGATTCGGGCCGTGAGACGCCGTTCCTGGTGCCTCTGGCGAAGCAGGGTTTTGATAGCTCCGTGGTGGATGCCTGCTGGAGCCCGCATTTTGAGGAGGAGAGCGCGGCTCTGCTGGAAAGCGGCGACCTTTGTTGGTTCAATCTGGACTCGAAGTGCGGAGGGAAGATTAGGGTTTCTCTGGGCGGCGGTGCTGATCCTGGCGAGTGGCTGAGCTGCAATTTCGGCGGGCAACCTTGGATTGTGATTGTCGCTTGTTCCAAAGCTGTTGCTTTGGTTGATCTAAGGCGCACTGAAGGCTATGAGCACAAAGTTTTGGCTCGGATCGAAATGCCGGGTTTGTTTGATGTTGCTCCTTCAGTGGAAAAAAAGGGGAGTTTCCTTGCTTTCTGTAAGGCTAATTTTAATGATTTCCATTTCTCGGTGGTGACCGAACACCAATTGCTCCTCTTTGATACACGGCAGCCGTTAGTGCCTGTATTGACGTGGGATCACGGCCTCGAGAACCCTAGCTATATTGCCATGTTTAGGCTGTCGGAATTGAGGCCATCGGATGAGTTCAAATGGGCTTCAGATTCAGGGTTTGCTATATTGGTGGGCTCTTTTTGGAACGGCGAGTTTAATCTCTTCTGCTATGGGCCTAAGGAGAAAGGAACTCTGACTGATACTACCCTATATGCTTGGGAGCTCCCCTCATCTTTTCCTTTGACTGATCAGGTCTGTGGGGATGGCAGCAGTCTTATAAATGAATTATTCTTTCGAGAGAATTTCTCAACCGAGTATGACTGGCAAAAAAGGAAAGACATGGTTGTTGGCTTCTGCGTTGTCCCATACAACCTTTCCTCGGAGAAAACAGAGTCATGTGGCTTTGATTTAATTCGTGTAACCTCATGCAGAAAGTTGGAGTTACAAAGATATAATGCTGTATATAATATATCTATCGAGAGGTCCTATAATGAAGGAGGAGATCCACCAGAGCTCCAGGATTCACTCATATGCCCAACAAGTCAGGAAGGTAAAATATCCAGTAGATATGATTTCTTGAATTTACGGTACCTCTATGGATATATGAACGGCAATCTTTCCGATGCATTAGCCATGCATTATTCCCAACCCAATCACAAGGAAAACAAGCAAATCACTTTGGTTCGTGACATGCAAGAACTTGCAAGCGACACACAAAGATGCCGTAATTTATCACTTTCTACTTTGATAGGTGATGCCAGCATCCCAACTAGCATATTTGAAATGGCATCGCGGAGAATATTGAGTTGTCTTCGGCCAGATCTTTTGCCTCTGGCCTTCTCAAAATATTCAGAACTATTTGGTGGTTCTGCAGAGTATTCTTTTGAATTTCTTGAAGTTCCTAGCTGTTTGCAGCGCGGTGAAGTGCGGCCTTTCCTCGTCGTACAACCTTCACGAAGAGGAGAGAAGTCATCGAGTAAAGCATCACCTGGGGAGGGTCTTGTTGGCCCGGTTATACCCATTCCTTTTCTTCTTACCCTTCAAGAAAGGAATATAGAGGAGAAAAGTTCGTTTGTTCCAAGAGAAGAGCCTGGTGACGACTTGTTAGACCTTCAATGCAAAAAGATTCTTAAGCATGTGTACCCTGAAATCTCTATTGCCGACATTGGAAACTGCAATGGATGGTCTGCATCGGAAGAGCAGCAAAATGACAAAACATTTTTTGTTTATGAACCCAGTAATAAATTAATTTGTAATAAAACTGGTAGCATGATGACAGAGGTGCTAGATGATGAGAAATTACTAAAAGACAACACGATGCAAGCCAGTTTGGTTCCGCACAGAGATGAAAATTTTGCCACGTTTATATGTGGAATTGTAGATAGGGCGTGTTCTGCAGATCATGGGCATGATTTATTTGGATCGAAAGTGTCTGATCTGAGCCCAGTGAAATTAGATTTTGATACTCCTAGTGTTACATTTAAACCAGGTGATCAGAAAATCTATAAGTGCTTGAAGAGACAGTTTTCAAAATGGCAGGAGAGTTATAAACCATATCAAGATTTCTGTACTTCGTCCAAAATACCGAAGATAGCTCAGTGATCACTCCATGCCTTCTTGCAAGCTTAGCTGAGATCATACACAAGCTATGTAATTGCACGTGACAAGTTGGAGGGAATGCTAAATAGGACAGTGATTTACTTGCGAGGTATGAAAAATTCATATGCATTTATCCTACGTGCTGTAGGCGCCTTGTCCATATCTTCCTGCAGCCAGCTTTGAAAATATTGTTCATTTTGTCTTTAGAAGCTAGTTCCTGACATTGTTTTTCTTTTGGAAAATTTGAATGAATTTTTAGGCCCTAATAACTTTTTTGAACTTCAAGAAAGCTAAAAACATCTTAAAGCAGCTGCAAAGGTGCTTTCATGAGATTTTATGTTGACATGAATGTACTATCCTGTAATTTGTTAAGTGTCAGTGTCAGTGTTATTTTCACACGAGAACCCGTCACAATGCTTAAAATTATGAGAACCATCAAGAGGTTCAAATTTCATTGCACTCTGATCAATCCATGAATGTGGTAAGGTCCTAGACTTTTATCAATAATCATTTGTTCTGTATTATGCAGTCAACTTTCTGAGACCGTGCCAAAGTATAACTTCAGTCTTTAGGAATAAATTGATCTCTTTAGTGTTTGCCTATTTGACTAACTAGAAGGTCAAGTCAGAACTCTGTTATCTGACTTAAGAAGTGTTCAAATTTGCCTGCTATACTTGAGCACTCCACTTTATGACATTTCTAATGTTAGCTTACACAATTCTGAGACCTTCTGTAACTGAACATCTATGTATGGAAGTTTCTTACAACCCTGTCAGATAATATTGTCGTGAAAAGCTATTATTTGTCTTTCTTCCTGGTAGATAGTGGCGTGAGTTTGAAGGACCATTACCCTTTTTTCTCTTTTGACCATAACTGGATAAAGGTAAAATTTCTTCCTCATGGACATCTCACAAGCTAAATCCATTATAACAATAACTTAGTTTGATTTTCATTCTTCCAAGTTCTAAGATCAAAACTTATTCTATGACTTGGACACAAAACTTGGTCTACTCAGATGATAGAAAAACTTCAGAATATACTACTACCGATTGGGAAACTGACACAGCATCCTTTTCCTTCAAGCTAGGATCACTGCTAGATACAAGTGTGAACTCTCCATGTAGATATTTTCTTTTATTTGTAATCTTTTCAAAACTTATTAAAATGCTTAACATTCCACCAAAGTAACAAAAAGTTACTGCTATCGGCATCTGCATTTATCTGTGATGCGTCCCAACAAATTGAATTTAATAATGCTTTTCTTTTTTCACATCAAATTATCCCAACCATTAATCCAGATTTTATTTGACAGGTATGCTCATTTTTGGCTCAACATCCATTAGTATTTCGCTTGTAATCAGTGAGGGGAGGCAAATGGGGTCGACAAAGGTATACATCTTTTGTTTTCATTGTTCCCTCTGTTCTATTTCTCCCATGTGACCTCTTTGCTACCCCCACTGCCTATCAGCCTCTAGTAGTGGGCCTGACGCTCTCAGCGGACAGAAAGGATGTTTTCGTCATGTGAGGATGACAAATTGCTGGTCCTAAGATTTCATCGCCACTGAGAGGATCATCCGAAACTACAGTTTTGGGGTTTGATCATCCACAAGTATTTGAAGTCTTGGGCCCATAACACTGATTTTCTACCATCTTAATTGGCTCTACCGAAGCTGATATGGACTTTTGCCGCTAGGCCACGCCCTTCATCACCATCATGTGCAAAATTTCATATTTTATAGGGTTTTTCTCCTGGAATCTACAAAAATCAAATTCGGCATCAAGTACAGTAGCCAATCAATTTCATTCTCTCAAGCCAATGAGATAATGTAAGCGCATGTTCTTAGTTCAAATGTCATCACACTTTCAGCTTAAACATGTGTACTTGTGAGTCTTTCTTGCTTTGGTAGGCAAAGTCTCTTTCTCTTTTTGGTGTGGTTCTCTGTCTTATGTGCCTACAGAAGGTAGCAGCATGCATGATTGCTGCTTTAGACTGGGGATGTGATAGGAGCATTCTACTTACTTGTATATCTCTAATTAGTTTAGAGCCAATGATAGTGAGAGGATGTATATAATTTGTTGTTTTGAGTGATTCATTGCGTCTACAAAGCTGTTGTGGATCGCAAAGACGTTCCAGAGAGTGTGTTTTAAGCAGAATAAAGAGGATGTACTTCCTCAGACCCACTTTATTTGGTGAGCAGTGACATCAACTGGAAATCCTTGAAACTGTGACAGTGAACTGAGATCTCAAACTGCTTATTTTGAGCTTTGCATTGATCGATTTGCGATGCTATATTTTTAAAAAAACCTGTTTTGTTTCTCCTTCAAAATTTTCCTGGAAAAACAATAATGAATTATAGAAGATTACAATAATGAATGATAATCATCCGATCAAATAATGAATGATTACTATAGTTTAGTTGCATTTAAAATTCAAATAACTGAATTTCTCCTAAATTGTCTCTTTGGATGAACCTGGTGACTATTGGATGAATGAACGCCTTTTTTGACACTAATTTCATACAATTTGATGTATCATTAAAAGTTTTTTTTTTTACCTCTTGCTTTTGTAGTTGGTTAATTTATAACACACTCCGACTAAAGCCTCGTTTAGTTTAGTAAAAGTGCTTCAAATATCCCCCCTTTTTTTTAATGCTATAAATTTGCAGCTGCAATGGCCACTAGAAAAGTGTGCAACCAAGAATTTTTGTTTTATTTTTTAAAATTTTTGGGGTCTTTTAAGTGACGGACATCAACTTTATTTATTTATTAAATATTTTTGGCTCGACAAACATCTTAAATGTAAGGATTATGCAATCTGCAGTCTCCTCTTTCGCTTTCATATTGAATTTTCTATTTCGTAGAAGAATAAAATGACAATAATAACAAGCAAGGCCCACTAATGAAGTTTGATACGCAACACGAATCAAGATCACAACTAGCTCAACAAATTTATGGATCTCGAATATCTATAGCACATCACATATAAATAAATACATAGGGGAATCACTCTATCTTTTTTCCTTTTTCACACAAAAAAAAGGGGGGAAAAAAGAAAACTCCATGACACAACTGCAGTTCGCTAGATGATGCAAGTCACGTGCACACTACAATACAATTCCCATCACTGCATGCAGGTGGAAAGAGGTAGGCTACATATTTAACTATATATTCCTGTAACACCCAAGTAATAATGAAAACAAGCTCTTAATTTGCCTCTCAAAAGCTGTATTAAATAGCATCTGCTGCTCCTTTCGTAAAGTTAATTAATCGCCATGCAACAGTGGATCGAGAAGCAACACAAACTACATGGTTCCTCCTTTCTCTTCTTTATTTGTTATTATTATTATTTTTTTATGTTCACTTTATATATCTTCTTTATCATGATCACCTTAATGAAGCTGCCTCTTTCGGTTACATCTCCTTCACTCCTTCACCTACATGACAAAGTAAGAATAAAAACTCAGAAGAGAAGCAAGATACCATGAATATATATATATATATATATATATATATATATATATATGTATGTATGAAGATGAATAAGATACTAGAATCTAGAAGGAAGAAACCTACCGCATATATATATATTGAAGTATTATTCTCTAAACAAGTTAAGTCTTAGACACAAAAATAAATTATTATTTTACAATTCAAAGCTTTTTTTCTGGAGAGAGAGAGAAAGATTATATGCTATTTATTTGCTTCTTTTTTTTAAAAAAAAATGAACTTAATAAAAAATATAAAGTAAGTAGACTTCAAATTTAAAATCGAAAATACTACTACTAACCATCAAAATTTTTGCCACTTTCATATCACCAGAGACGGTGATGTCAAGTTCTTAATTTTCAGGCTTTTATAGTCTCGTATTAACTTCCTCTTATATTTCAAGTCCATGTTCTTGTCCAATTAATTAAAAGACCCTAAAACCAACCTTGATAAATATAAAATATTTGAAGAATGTTCATTACTAGCTTAAGATTTTCCCAAAAAAAAAAGGTTTTTCATTTTTTTTTTTTTGATCCTATCTATGAACCACAAGTTTGACGCTTGAACTCACCATTGATAATGGAGTTCTTGCAATGGAGAATAGCATCCTCGATAGCATTCTCTCTACCCAAATCATCACTTGCCCTATCTCCAACCAACCAATCGAAACTCGCCACCGCATCTCTCGCCGTCGATCCCGCGGCGCCCTCCGTGCAACTTCTCGACGAGCCGACGACGCCACTTCTTCTCTTCCTCCTCCTCCTCCTCCTGCTTCTTCCCATCATTCCTAACCCCTTCAGGAGAAAGCTCAAGTACTTGTAAATGAACCTCTTCGAGCTCCTTGCGCACTCTCCGAAGAGCTGCACCGCGAGCTTCTCCCCTCCTCCCGATGACAACGACGACGATAATGACGACGCACTGCTCTTTGAAGAGCTCGACGAGCTCAGCATGCCCAGCGCAGCACTGAATTGCACCGAGGCGGTGGCGGTCATGAGGTGGAGGGGAAGGAGGCGGCCGTTGTTGAACATCTGGTCGGCGTGGGCCATCGCAGCGGGGTCGGCAACCGGCGGGCAAAAATGGAAGGACTGGCTCTCCGTTCGGCACACCGCGACTTTCGGGTCATCTGCGAAGGCCCCGACGGCGTCAAGGGAGAGGCGGGGGCTGTCGTCGAGGCCGGAGGGGTCGACGAACGAGGGTTTAGGGTTTATGAGCCAACTGTAGGAGAAGCTATCATTGGAGAGTTGTAAACTGTCCATGGGAGGTGGTGGTGAAGCCTCAAGAGGGTTTGAGGGAGGAGGTTTGAGGAGGAGGGAGATGCATGGAGAGATATAAATTAATATATCATGGTTTTGGGGTGGAAGAGAACAAAAATGGAGTTATCACGAACCAATAACATAACATGTGAATCTATTTGATGACCATGGTGCATGGCCCATGCTATATTATTATTATTATTATTATTATTATTATTATTATTATTGCTTGGTAGAGGTAATATTTAACATATATATATATATATATTTTAAAAATATTATATATGTATGTATCATTTTTTAGTCAACTCCCTGTTGAACAACAGTTAGGATATGTAATATATATATGGTTCTTGATTTTTTTTTAAAATTTACTTTTGGATAACTTATATGGGAAAACTTCAAAAACCCCCCCTGTGGTTTCGTGCATTCTCACTTTGCTACCCTGTGGTTTAAAACGTATCAATTTACCCCCCTGTGGTTTCATTTTTATCTTTTCGGAAGCTTTTTCGTTAATATTTCGTTAAATTATATACAAAAAACTTCAGATAACCATCTATATTTATCGAATAGTCACTTTAGTATCCTTTAATTTTAACTTTGTCACTGATTTTAAAAAATAATAATAAAATTGATAATAAAAAGATAAAAACGAAACCACAGGGAGGCAAAATGATACGTTTTAAACCACAGGGTAGCAAAGTGAGAATGCATGAAACCACATGGGGGGTTTTTGAAGTTTTCCCAACTTATATTTATGGCCCTGGAACGTATGAGGGCCATGATACTTTAGTTTTTATACTTTAATTTATTATAATTTTATATTTAAATTTTATAAATTATTACAAGTAATTTTTACAATTCAATTTAATTGGCTAAATAATGATAAGGTGCTGATATAAAAGTAATATAAATCTTAATTATTGTCGTATAATCAATCGCAATACTACTACCTCACCGCTCAGGCCATATCAATATTTGGCACATTAAATTAGATTGCGAAATTTAATAACAATAATTTAGATAGTTCGAACTAAAAATTATAATAAATTAAAGTTTGAAAATCAAGATGCCACGCGCCTTGTAATTTGAGGATCAAAAGTGTATGGAAATTAATTATCAAAAATTCTGAATAGAATTTGTGATCACAAAAATGAGATAAGAGAATTGAGCTACTACGTTGAAAGCAACTTATTAATCGACCATAAGGAATAAAGTTGGAACTCACATGTAGAATAATACTATCCATACATTTTAAACTAGGGCGTAAGATATACACCTCAAAATGGATTGTAAAAGTAGCACTTCCCCACATATAAGTTCATGTTTTGCATGTATACCCCTCAAAAGTGATAGCATGTGGTTTGCATTTATACCCTTAAAAATAGTTGTATTTATACTTGTATGCCTCCAAATTTACATTTTTGCGACCACATGCATAGGGACAATCCATATTTTTGCCTCAGCATAGAGCTTTTACAACAGAAAAGAAGGGTCAACATGTAAACAATTATATGGGCTTACTACAATTTGTAAGGATACAAAATGCAAATTGAAACTTTTGAGGGAGGAACATGCCAAGATGCGAGTTCTTAGGGGCAAACATGCAAAAAGTTCTTTTGATTTGAAGGGAAGAGGCCTCTCAATCATTTCAAAGTTCAAACAAGCAATTGTTACTTATATATACTAAGAATTAAATTGGTACGTTTGATTTGCTACTTTTGGATTGAACCCTAAAGCCAAACTAGGAGAATGTCAAACAGTGTATCATTATTTATTTGTATTATTATTATCATTGTTATTGTTTTTATTATTTTGATATTTTGTTGTGAACAAATGGTCTATCATTCATTAATTGTACTCCACAATAACCCTCTCAAAAGCTTATTATTTTGTATGGAGGTGTTTGGTTACTCAGAAAAACATGAAACAAATTATTTTTCAAAAAAAATGATACAAAAAAAAATCTAAAAACGAAATGCTTTTTTTACATAAAATCTGAAAGAAATCTAAAATTTAAATTAATAAAAAATATTTTCTAACTAGAAAACTATATTTTCTTGATATTTTTTGGAAAGCACATGTCCCCTAATAGAATTTGGTCACATGTATACAAGGGCTCTCCTGTGGATCGATGCTAATGTTTTAACCACTTCTATACACGGGTCTTAGTATTAGATAGAGATGCATTTGGGTATTATATGCCAAATTTTATTAATTAAATGCTACATTTTTAATTAAGAATTAGATTTAAAAGGGTCAAAGAGGAAAACTTTTCCACCTGAAGTGGACCAGTGATTTGACATTTGCCTAATTTAATAAGATATTTTTTAGAAGGGAATTAATTAACATCACATGAAATTATAATTTGTTGACAATTGTCTAATTAGTTTTGCATCATTCAGAAAAAAAAAAAAAGCAAAAAGAAAAAGAAAATCATAGTGTTCACTGAGCTTGGATGGCAATTAATGATCCTGATTCATTGACCAATTGAAACATATAGTAGTTTAAAATATAAAAATATAAAACTTGGAAAGTTGAAGAGCTCATAATAGTTTTAAGATGTATCAAGCTATGAAGCGGCCATGCATATGCATACGCAATGCAACGCAATGAATTTTATTTTAAGCATATGGATGATCATTTATAGCAAGTCTCCACTAAATTTAAGAATTTGATGCATTTAAGTAGTATATAAAAGGCTACATTAATACATAATATTGTTTATAGTCTATAAGTGGATTAATTTGGTTTAATTGGTACTAGAAAGATTCATCTTTGAGCTTAATTTTGATTTCGGTCGGCGAAGTTTGACCTGAATATCAAATTTTCATTGTCATTAGTTTCAACTATAAGTTTCGAAAAATTTATCCCACACGAAAACTATGCCTTTTGTTTAGTCTAATCTTTTGGCAGAGACAAAAGAAAACTATGTCGAACTTTATATATAGATGAAACTGAAATCAAAACCAAGCTTCAGGAACCGAAACTTCGGGGACGAACACGAAACCAATCCAACCCAAAAATAATGAAGTGCTATATATTCATCTTCTTCTTTTCGCGGGCCGTGTCACACATCCTGCAGGGACTGGACTGGACATGAACACGGCCTAGCGCGAGCCGAACTCAGGCTCGGGCTAGAGTTGGATGGTTTTCGCTGGGCCATATTGGGTCGGGTCGGATTTTATTCAAAATAATAGTGTCAAATAAAGTTTATACATGAAGTGGCATATTTTGCCTTCACAGTTCACAGGGCAACTTCAGTTGGATAGGATTTGAAAATTTTCTCAAGCTGAGTAGGGTTGCAATTAATTAAGGAACCTAAGTTCTTAAATATACTCATACTAAAGAGGAATTTCGAATCTTTTGTATATTGTAGTACTGTTCATTAAAGTATCACGTATTACTTAGAGAAGTAAAGTAGTGAACTTTTCCAGTAACTTCTCTATGTGGTAGAAGCAGAATAAAATATACAAATTAGAGCATTAGATTTTTAGATTTAATTTATAATAATCTCATTTTAACTTCCGACCATAATAAAATTTGAGACCTATGAACGTATATTCACCAAACACTTAAGTAGAGATAACTGTAACTAAAAATAGAAACAGCCTCTACGGCTCCAAAATATTCACTTACCTAATATGTGAAATTTAATTTTCCGAAGCACGATATCTTCCTTTAATATTGTAAAACCAGTTTATGATCAAACCCAAGTTAATAAAACTACTTGTTCTTTAAAAAATAAAAATACAAGATAAATGTTTCATCATCTTTGTAGGTGACACAATTCACACATGATAGAAATAATGCTACAAAACCTTGTATGCAGCAAAATGTAGTTTCAATGCAATTAACAGCCATATATGTGAGAAGGGAAACCAGCATTAATTGAAGGAATAAATAAATAAATCAAAAGGTTTTCTAAATGCAGCTTTTGTTATAGGGTTAATTAAACCACATAACATATACTTTGAATTTTTTCCCTTTTTTTTTTCCATATGTATATATTTTAATCTGAATATATAGTAAAACCAGCTAAGGAAATTCCAATAACATTTCTTATATAATCTCACACTTTTAAAAGAATCACTGAACTGGCATGCTGCGACGAATCACAACATGCCACGGGGCAAAGAAAAGATTCAACAACATGGTTACAATAGCTAGCATGGGACCCCATTAATGTATAAAAAAATGTAGTTCATTCTCACATGTATGTGCAAAATAATTGCGCATTGTATTCTTGTTCTTGTAGCTTATCCATTCGCCTTAACCTATCCAAATATTCTTTTCAATTTTTCCTAGTTTCGTTTTTTAATAGAGAGGAAAACAAATTAAGGGGGGTAAAAAACGAAAACATTGGGAAGTAATAAATTTTGCTTGTTATATCTTTTTCAATTTCATTTAGTACGTAGAATAAAAATTCCACATAGGGAACAAACGGTAATTAAAAATGGTCATATATATATATATTTGCCAATATCTTACAAATAAACTAGCTCTTGAAGTACATATATCATCCTAGTTTACTATATGAGAAATGCATTTAGTACAACAACTTATGAGATCGATGTATATCTTATAACAGATCTATTTTACAGTTTAGATAAACTCTTTAGAATATTGTTTAGTATATTTTAAGAAAATATAGAATGAGAAAATTATTGTGAAAAAAATAATCTTTTCATGATAACATTATGAAATATACATTAAAAAAGTTGACCACACAAGTAACATTGCTTTTATTTAGAATATATTAGGTAGGTGCTATCCATATTGTAGGTGTCCTCGTGCACATGGCCATGTGCATGTGTGACTTATTATTATTAGCATGACCATAATTGGAGATACATAGATCTCTTTGGTCTCACTTTTGGATTATTTTTTTTAATTAATACATCAAACTCGTAATTCACACCGATTAATTCCAAGGGCAACAGTACTAGTTGCAATAAAAGTTTGCACAGCGGGGAAAAAAGAAAAGAAAAAAAAATTTGTTTAATCACTTCTAGTTACAAATAAAACACGAATTTAGACTAAAGTGACTGATATTTTTGGACTAGATTAGGTTATTCGAGTCTCGATGATATTTTGTTATGTATATTATATTTTTTATAATTTAATAATATTAAGTTTTAGTGTTTAGATGTCACCTTTATCTATTCATAATTAGAAAGTAATATTTTTATTTAGAGAACCAGAGCATAATTAATGCACAAACAACGCCACATGATTTTGCGAGGATTCTGAGAACTAGGCCTGTGCCTAATCTTTGTGGCGGCGTGCCACATTGTTGCCTGCACCATGTGTATAACTACGTACCACACACCGTAGTTTAAAAGAGGATAAACAACATACCATACACTGTAGTCCAAATCATTCTTATTTTTTCATTCTGTAATTCTAAAAATTATAATTAATTATTATGTGATTTAGCTTAATGGTTCGAATGTTACATTTATCTATTCTGTAGTTATCAAGAAATTTATTTTACAATTTTATTTAATAGTAAAGTTTTTGAATATAAATAGAAATAAAACTACCTAATAGTTTAGCGTAAACTATAAAGAAACAAATTGATGTTTAACAACAAAAAATTGCAATAAAGGCCTGAAAATTTCACATAAAAGAAAATTAAAATTTGATCAATTTTCTGCTATAAAATTGTATAATATTATTTTTAAATGGTTGATTTTTGAGACCACATGATGTGGAGTAATATATTCTCAAAATACACACACACACACACACGAAAATTTACACATTTTTTTTTTTACCGACCGTTCCTAGAGCAAGTGGCAAAGGGCTTGATGGTTGGTATCCGAGACCCAAATTCGAATCCTAGTTGATTCATATTTTCAGCTAAATTTTTTTCTAAATGAAATAAACGAAGCGGGTAGAAAAAGAAAATTTACGCATTTTTCTTCAAAATTAGATAGGGTGTGCAATAGAGCATGCGTGTACACCCGGTTCAGGGAACAATTTACTTTCTAACCATGAGACGAGCCCAACTACTCGAGTACGACCCAACGCGGTGTGGGGGCCCACCTAATCAACGCCCCATCAACCACAACCATGTCCTCGTGGGCCCCACGTGTCAGTGTCGTGGCACGTGAGACGCACGCAAGTTTTGGCCGTCGCAATCAACGCACCAAACTGACCTAACCCCACTTGCACCTACTTCCCCAGCCACCTCTCGAGGAGATTATTGCGTAGTCCTGGTCTATGGAACTTTCTAAGCCATATATATATATATATATATATATATTCTTTTTTTAAAAGGAAATGCATGTTGGTATACATGCAATTTTTTCTTTTTATTTTTTTAACGCTAACTTCTGCAAGTTCCTCCTTTTCTTTTTATAGTTTCACTCAAAATATAATTTATAAACCAATGAAAGTTGTGTTTCCTTTTTAATGTTTTGTAATAATAGTTTGCTAATTTCTATTGTTGCTAATTAAGCATTCACTCTATATATATATATATATATATATATAGAACTAGGCTGGAATACTACCAATAGCACCAAGCTATCGGTGCTATTAGATTTTCTGCTGTTGAATGATGAATGTACGATTAGTATGATATGAATTCTCTACAATGATATGGATCCTCTAGAATTGAGTAAGTTGTTGGTTGAATATTATAATCTAACGGATGAAAATAATCAAAATATTAAATATAATGGTGGAAAACTCGACAGCACCAAATATTTGGTGCTATCGATAGTACCTCAGCCGGACCCTTTTTCTCTCTCTCTCTCTATATATAGTTATATTTTGTTAGTGAGTGACTAAGAAATAAACAGCTCACTTGCTTATGCATGATTGATCTATATTTATCGTATATTAATAGATAGACTAAAATACTAATAAAAGTCATTAATCATACTATAAAAGCCGATAAATATCGCATAAATTTAGAATAACTATACAAAAAATAATAGATTAATAATTTTAAAGCTGGCTTGTCAAATTTTACGAAGATGTAATATTTTATTCCCTAATTTGTGTCTATTAAAAAATTATTTACTATTAGTAAAATTATATAGTTTGTATTATCTTAGAAATTAAGTGAAAGTTTTTTTTTATCACAATGTAAAGTAATTATGAATTTCAAATGCTAAAGATCAAATTTTTTGCCACTTAACGATCGATTGATTATTTATTATTATTATTATTTAAACTATGCTTTGTGTTCAATCGATGATCTCATGTTAATGTTTCTCTGGTCCGGTTCATGGATGACGTGTTACGCCGGGTTCACTCTCCACGGCCTTTCCCCCTTCGGGGTACCGATCCAAAACACGCTTCCCGGCATTGCTTCGATTTCACTCCCTCTTTTTCTCTTCCTTCTTAAAACCTCTCTTGCCCCCCATTTTTCCAAAAATAAAATAAAACCAAAAAAATTTTAAAAAAAACGCAAAAACTAAAAGAGAAAATCTCCTCCCTCGTCGTCTCCGATCTCGAAGCCGAAGCTTGGAGAAGAGAAAGGATGCAGCAATGGCGGCCGGAGAGCTCCGCCATGACCTTCGACGAGGTCTCCATGGAGCGGAGCAAGAGCTTCGTCAAAGCTCTACAGGTGCGCCTCCCCCTCTCTCTCGCCCTCTCCATGCCCTAAATCTTCTACGCTACAGAAAATGTCTCCGGATCTGGCCTGTTTTAGCGTAGTGTCTGTGTTAGATCTCTTCTTATTGCCTTCCTCTTTTTCTTTTTTATCTTCGGCTCTATTTTGTCCTGTTAGATCTGATGTTAGGGTTTCTTTTGTTGACCGATGATTGATCACATTGAGAAATTTAACTTGTCTACTATTTTTTTTTTTTTTTGTGAATATGATGATGTTTATATAAATTCTTGTGATCTTCGACTTAGTGGGCTCCCTTTCAGCAATTCTCGTAGTAGTTGAAATTGGGTTGACTTTATAAGAAGAAAAGAGGCTAAACCCGGATTTTCATGTAGTAAGCAGTGCGCGGGAGTGAGTTTTGCTCTAAATTGAAAAATTGCTGTTGCAGAGATTTGTTGAGCTAAAATTTGGATTTTGTGACTGAAATTTGGAAATTTCTCCTTTTTGGGGGGCGAATTTTGTGGTATCTGCTTCAGTGAAACCCTCAGTGTTTTTGAATTAGTGTTGGAAAATGTTGATGCAGATCTATATGTGCTTAACAAAAAATAATTGCTTTTTGCAGGAACTAAAGAACCTGCGGCCTCAGCTTTACTCTGCTGCAGAATACTGTGAAAAGTCTTACCTTCACACCGAACAGAAGCAGATGTAAGAGTTCTTCTTTGGTTGGTTCCTCTTGTGATGTTCTCTTTCCATTTCTTTTAAACTGTTCATTCATCTGTGCGCTAATTAGTTTTGACTTTCTATAGGTATTAAATGGAATGCTTTTAAAGAAATCATTGTGTAAGAACTATATAAATAGCTACTTTCAGTGATTCGAGGGCAAAAATCATCATTTTCACAATGTTCATACCGAAATGGCTGGTAGTCTGTCCATGTTAGACTTGTATGAATTATCTGAAAAGGTTTATATCATCTTGCCGAAAAATGGAGCTTCCGTTCTTTTTTTCCAACCACATTGTTCCTTGTAATGGGACATTGAGATTTGTGCTTCCATTCTTTTTTTCCAACCAAACTGTTCCTTGTTATGGGACGTTGAGATTTGTGGCTGTTTTATTTTTTAAACATACCACTATACCAGTAAATTGATCTGATAATTTTATTCCCAGGGTGTTGGACAATCTTAAAGATTATGCTGTCCGAGCCCTTGTCAATGCTGTTGATCACCTTGGCACTGTCGCTTACAAACTGACAGACCTGTTTGAACAGCAGGCCTCTGAGATCTCGACTTTGGAGCTCAATGTGACGTGTCTGAATCAGGTAAGTAATATCTAATGGCGCAAAGCTTCTTTTCCAAGCTTTATTTAGAAACTGACATCCCTCTGACTGATAGAGAATCCTCACTTGCCAAAGTTACACCGATAAGGAAGGTTTAAGGCAGCAGCTGATGCTGGTAACAGCACCAAGACATCACAAGCACTATATCCTACCAAGTAAGACTAAAGCTGAGCCATTGTTTTTTGAGATTATGGGATACTGGTTTTAACTTTTTAAAGTTAATTGCCAAACTAGATTCCGCTAATAGAAGGATGCAGAACATTCAATACGGCCAAACAAATGCTCAAGCAACACCTCAGCCATACCCAGGTGGAGAAGTTATTTGTGTATATCCGCTTTCTCTGTTGGTTTTATTTGTTCCTATTCTCATCAGAATCCTTTGGCAACTGACTTAGTAGGTTCCCCTGCATCAAAAACTCTTTCTTGGCATCTAGCCTCAGAAAATCACTCTGCATCAAATGGAGCATCGCAGGCAGCACCAAAGTAAACTTCTGTTGTTCTATTTTCTTCTTTTCCTTGCAGTTATAGGTATAAAATATATGGATAGTCCCTGCACTACCCTGTTTAGCGATTCAGTGGTTGGACTTTTTCCTCAAAGACTGTAGTCTTTGAACTTTCTCCTGCTGAATGGAATCCTTATTTCAGTATTTGAAGCCGGATGAAAAAGTCTTTTATAGAAAATGATTACGTGTTTTCATTTTTTTTTTCCCCATGATCAGGGATGGATTTGTTATATGAGATAGTTAGAAAGTGAAGTTTTTAAATCAGAGGTCCGGAAGCTGCAAGATCATGATAGTACAGCCATACATTAATATTGATTCTGGAGGACATAATATAAATATTTGTCATTGTCTTATCCATTAGTTAATAACTTGTATATTTATTTTCCTTAGAAAAGAAAAAAAAACCTTACATGTTTACTTTCATGCAGTGGAGGAGAGAACAGAAAACCTAAAATCACTTCTGAAGCCTTTCATCTTCTGGGTAGGTTTGTCATGTCTATTATTTGTTATTCTTAGCGTCCTTTTATTTGTTAATCTGCTGGATTACAATGCATTATTTTGTCCAAACGCTTCCCACGTGTGTTCTAAAACTTGTTCGTCTCAATGCATTACTAAATTCAATCTGGTGGGAGCATTTGAAGTCCACTAACAAAAGAAAATATATTGCAATCTCAATTATGTACAACTCAAAATGACTGAAGGCTCAATCTGTTGTAGAATAGTGAATTCCATATTGTGTTTATTATCCTGACGTTGTTGAGCATAGGGTTGTTTTTCAGTTTCACCTGAAGTCATGTAAATTTCAGGTAAGGAAGAGGCTGGCGCACGATCGCCCTTGCCAAGGCACCTTCAGTCTACTAATGGGAATCTTGCTTCTGTTTTGACCGGGCAAAGGCTTGTTCTGAGGGTAAATAACCATTATTTGATGTTTCTGTTTCATGGCCACTGCATGCATGCTTTGTCCTTCCTGCATGAGATCTTATCATTTAGTCATTTCTTCGTCCTTTTCTCCTCTATTGCCGCTACGGCCTATTATTGTACCTCAAGGGAACTTTCTCCTAGTATCTAACCGTGCTTTAGTTTTTCCCTGTTGCCTGTATGGCATATTTGTGATGACATTCTTTTGTCCTCACTTTTTCCATTAATATGATTGCTTTTGTTTCAAACTTCCTCTAGATTTCTTGTTGTTCTTCAGAGATTACAAGTTAATAATCTCATAATAAGTGCTCGACTTGTATCATGCTAGGAAAATTTGGAGGCCGGGAAGCAATTATCAGCTTACAGATCCTTTGAGAATACAGGACGTCAAATTCAACAGGCTCCTGCACGCAGTAAGAGCATGTTGGCTGCTTTCTTTGTGAAGCACAAATCCTCAAAGCTGAAAAAGATCTCCGTCTTATGATCAGAGAATTCCTCGTTTGCGGCATAATATTCTCGCAACCTCATGCTTATATGTATTCCATCTTCTACTGATTGTGTATATCACCTCCTAGCTGGTACAAATTCTAAGTTGTTATGATTATTTGTCACCTTCTATGTGAACCGTTGAAGCATTACCCGATGAGAAGAGTCTTATTGATCTACCGGAAAAAGCACTTCTGTCAAAATCAGCTTCATGCAGGTCCTGCTCTAGAGCTCTGATAATAGTATAAATCCACTAGTCATGCCCTGATTGTAAGGGAGTGTTTTGGTTCTCTGTAATATAAGCATCTTGTGCCGAAACTCTGGTTTCCATGTAGCAGAATTTTGTTTTTCAAAACGGATCTTATGTTCAGAATATTCAGATACTCTTTTTCTGAGACCGTGCGTGTTCCATTACAGCGCCAAAATGTCAAAACTTTGGAGGGAAAAAACCAGCAGGTGAAAGCTGTGTAAAGCAATCGAGAACAGTAGATCAGCTAGAAGAGCTTCCTATGCTGAATCCGGCGTGTTTATCTCTCTAATCTCCGACTTCAGTGTAAACTCTGCGCTTTCAACTGTTTCACCCCCTGAAATTGCCCTAATCCAAATGTTTCAACCCCGAATCCAGTTTTTATTCTGGCCTAGACTTGGTTTGGAATTGCATTTTTAAAAACACATTTGTCATAAAAGGAAAAACTATAAAGGTTCTTGTAAAATTTTTGGGGACTGAGCAAATTCTTTTAACCAGTGCAATTTTAGATTAGGCCTAACTTATATTAAACACGGCAATGAACGCTAATTCGTCACCGACATGCCGCATATCCCCTGCGTTCCTTCCCCAACACGAATCTTATGGTAGCGGCGACTACTTCCCGCCCCCTACGTGCTCATGCAATGGCGCGCACTCGTTCCAGTACAATTAAACCCTAGCGCTCGCCGCGTCCCCGTCCATGCCCATTCTCTCCCCCTACCTCTCCCTCATCTCCCGAAACCCTAGTTTCCCCAATCTCTTCTTCCTCTCGGCCTCCGCTCGCCTCGCTCCGCTCTCCCCGCGCCCTCCAATGGCGCCGCCCAAATTCTCCGTGGAGTACGCGAAATCGGGGCGATCGTCGTGCAAGAGCTGCGGCAAGGCCATTGCCGCGGGCGCCGTGAGGCTCGGCTCCCCTGACCCCCGATGGATCGATGCGCTCAAATGGTATCACCTCGATTGCTTTCCTACTAAATCTCATGCCTTTGCGACTGTGGAGGCGATAACGGGGTTCTCATCCTTGAAGGTTGGGTGATCGATTGATCTCTCTTGGTAAATGCACGATCTTCACTGCTTTTTTAAGTTCTAAGGTTATTGATTTGTATTGGAGGATTCAGAAATCTGATCAGGAAGCGCTAAGGAAGCTAGAAGCTGGTGCGATAGCAGACGAGACTAGCAAGGTTTGACTTTTTATTTCCTTTTTGTTCTCTTCGATAGTGTTGTTAAATCCCTTTGCCTGGGTTATCGGATAATGAGGTTTTAAGAGAAATTTCCCACATTTGTTAGCTTTTATACCACACAAGAATTTGTACTTGTAAGGGAAGGGTTACTTTATTGTTGACTATTTTGAACGTGATCATGGATCCACCTTCCACATTCCTTAGTGTCATTTGTACAAGAATGAGGTGCTCAATCACATTCTGAGCTTGTGAAGTGGAACACAGCCAGGGATATTATTTATGTGGTAACAGAAATATAGTGATGATAGAGTTCCATACTGTACCCAGTCTTAGTTCAGATAATAGATATGCGTGTGAATGTTACTTCTCAATATTGACATTGGTTATCTCTCAGTTGCTTCTTTGAGCATGTTATGAGGAAATGGAACTAAGGAGAGTAAAACTAACAAGTGCGAGAAGAAAGTTTCAACTTTCAAGTTACTACAGTCAAAATTATGTGCTGTTTTATGTAAAATGTTCAGTGTTTTTCTCTATTGTTTTTAGGTTCGTAAGCGAGATAGCATTGTTGCTGATGAATCTGAGGAATTGAGTCCAAGTAAAGGAAAGGTTAACCATTTTCTCTTTGCATCATAATGGCTATTAGACTCTTGTCTGTTTTGTAATTATTATTTTGGTGACCATTTTGATACGTTTAGGTCCATAGAGTGGATAGAGCTGAGAGTAAGGATCTTAAAGGAAAAGGCACAGAGGAAGCAAAGGTATCCTTCCAAGCTTATTTGAGAAGTCAATTTGATATTTCATGTGTAGAACCACTGTTTCTTCTATTACCTTGCTGTTTGGAAGTGGCTGGTATCATTATTTGCTAGTTGTTGCCCAAGTTACAGCTGACCTTTTGTATTCTGCTAACTTACTGACAATTTTCTATCATTGAATTTCTGTCACATGTTTATTATTTCACATGTTTATTTTTCTGCTGATTCATACTGTAACTCTCATTTGATATCATACTGTAGTTTGGGGGCCACCTCCTTCTCCCTATTTTCACCCTATTTTACCCCTTAAGAACGAAATTAGCAAGTATTATGCATTACGAAGTTACTAGTTTGTCCTTATATATTTCTCTTTAACCAGTAGTCATAGCTGAGAAAGCTTACTTTATCTATTTTAAATCACTGGATAGTGATTGTTGCGTTGATTTTACCAAGTTGTGCATGCAAGTGAAAAAAAAAGAAATCTACAGGAGGAAGGCAAGAATTGCACACACACACACACACACACACACACACACACACACACACACAAAGATGGATTTGTGCATATGCCTGTAAATACAGCCAATAGTAAGGAAAGAGACCAGTAAAGTATGAAGGTTACCTTCTGTTCAACACTTCGACCTTTAAAGGTTCCATAAAACCATAATGAAAACAGTGGTGAAATTACAAATTTGATGCTTCTTAAATCCATTTAGATGGACTTCTAACTAGCACTAGTATATAACATTGTGACTCGGAGCATAATTTCTTGCTATAAAGGGCTTCTAGAATGATAAATACCGTGTTTTCCTGGGAATTTGTTTTCTGTTTCACCTTTCAGTAGGATTTTGATCACTTTGATCACTGCCATCATTATGTTTTCAGGAAACATCATTCCTCTAGCTTTTATTTGTCACATAGTTCTTGTGTTACCCTTTGGTTGGTTTGTAACCATTAATTTTTAACTTGTACCCAGATTTCTGGAGATCCCAAAAGAAATGGCTTGGGGCTGGTGTTTTCTGCCTCCGAAATAAAAGATAAGTACAAGGTAGTCTTTTCTTTTCAAAATCCATCACCTCCCCACCTAAGAACATTGCTGTAGAAATTAAACATTATCACTTTATGTTAATGGTGTTGTTTGTGTGGAGATAGTTTGGTAAGTCCTCTTACTCAAGGATTCAAGTGCCGTGGCATGGGGTCGTATCGGAAACTTGCCGGCACGGTGTATGTCGAGCCGTGCCGATATGTGCCAGTCAAAAAAATTCTTGTGTGCCGACACATAATACCATGAAATATTTATTTTCTTTAGCAACAAAATATTCTAACTATTTATTATGTCTTTTTATCACATCTTTTGAACTTTATTGAGGAAATTACTTACTAATTTAAAGAATAGAGGGTTTTGAGCTGTGTCATCGGTATGGGGTCTGTATCGTGCCGCTATCTTGTTGGCACAGTACGGCACGGTGGATATGACCCGTGCCAACGGGCACTTAAAACCTTGCTCTTTACTATTTCCCATGGAATGCATTACTTCCTTTCATTTCTTTGCTGTACTTTAATGCAGGAAGCTATCCTTTCACCAAATTGGAAGGCTTTCAAGACGGTGATTTTCCGCGAGCGGGTAAGATCATTAAAAATCTTAGGAGTATAGCTGTTGATGTGTAGCCATCTGCCAAAGCAGAAGGCTCCTTTATTTTTCATATTGTGTAGTTAATGTGCTAGGATATTATTGTTTTCTTGTTTAACCTTCTTATTATTACGCCCAGTAATGAGTATTCATTTAATAGAATAAACTATCTTTTTAATTGGAATTGTTATTTTTGTTCTTTATTTGTTTTGACTATGTTCCTTTTACTTAATAGGAAGAGGGTCTTCTTGATTCAGCCAAAATTGCAGCATTTGATTTTGATGGGTGTCTTGCAAATACCTCTGTGAAAAGGTATTATGGTATTATGCTATGCTTTATAAATATCTGGATACAACCCATTATTACATGTATTAAGTAAGAAAAGTTTTGTCTTAATGCATGATAGTTGACCTTTTTATGGAAGTAAAAAATACAAATTCAACCAAGAGCGAATCCCACAAAAAAGATCCAACAAAGACTGGTGATATGGTTGTTGCATGGTTAAATTTCTATTTAAGGAAGGTTGTTCGTTTGGTGCATTTCTCAAGTAAACAAGTATGTACCAAAATGTGAAGCTTCTATCATGTACTGAGAAGAACTGGATTTTAGCCATCATTCGATATAGTCAGATGATGCTTCTATTTAGCTGTGTGTGGAAGTTTCAAAGGTGGCTCTATTCTGTTGTTTAGAGAATTGCTCAAACTATGATGAACAGCACAGAGAAAAATGACCAGGTCTTTTAACTTCATAACCTTTATAAGATTTTGCCAGGAAAGCAACCGTCGGGCATTCTAATTTCTTCAGATTATAGTATAAAAATAGAGCACTAACTTTGATTATGATACTTCTTCTTATGTTTTGAGTGACTTTTCACAAATGTTATAGTTATGTAATCATTGCTCTCAGCTACCTTGTTCTGACTATATTATTACCAAAAGAGAGAATATCAACATAACTCTTGTACTGCAGACATGGTGCAGATGCCTGGTCGCTTCTGTATCCATCGATTCCAGAGAAGCTGCAAGGACTATATGAAAGTGGCTTCAAGCTGGTTCGTATGTTGTTTTCCTTTATGTTGTTCCTTATATCAATTTTTTGGTAGCGTTTCATTTTGAGTTGTCATTGCTCAAAGAGCCATTCTGTTGTGGAACTGATTGCCTTCGGTGTAATCTATTAATTCCTCTTATGAATAAATCATGAATTAGGCATTAATTTGTCATATTTGTCGTTAGGTTATCTTTACCAATGAATCAAACATTGAGCGCTGGAAGAATAAGCGACAGCAAGCTGTTGATTCCAAAATAGGGCGGCTTGACAGTTTTATAAAGTGTGTTAATGTCCCAATGCAGGTAGTCCGGGAACCTTTTGTCTTTATTATTCCTTTGCTGTCCTTGACTTTTTGATTGGCTGTTCTATATTTGCAATATTATGTTGCTTACTTGTGGCTTTTGCAGGATATCTAGCTCTCTCTCATTTTCTCCTGCTATGTGACACTCTTGTCTTTTTAATGTATGTCTTGTATGCCATGCGTGCCTTGTATGTAGCGCATATATTAAGGAAAACCAATCAGAACAACAGTAAGTTTTAACTACAAATAACAATCTGAACATTGAATTAAAAAAGCGTTAGTTGGAACTACAATGGTTGCTGTTTTTGTGCAAAGTCAAGGAATATGGACTTATCTTCACTAATTCTGAATTATCATCGAAATCAAACAGTTAAATGGTAAAACAAATGCAACAGTTTTTTAATAAATCATCCTTCTACTTTTTGCACTTTTGACTTTCCATGTAGTGGTGCCAACCGAGTTTTTATATTTTATTTTTTGAATTGGGTAACATGGTGACATCTCATTTCAAAAGATAACTCTTTCATATTTTCAAGTTTTATTAGGACATAGCGAGTGCATACTGGCTTAGTTAGCTGGCTGATTCTGGTTACATGTGGTTACAGGTATTTATAGCTTGTGGTTTGGGTGAAAGCAAATATCAAGCTTGTGATCCATTCCGGAAACCCAAACCTGGAATGTGGAGACTGATGGAAGAACATTTCAATTCGGGGATTGGAATTGACTTGGAACAGTTAGGTCTCTTCCTTGTTATCTTACTCTATTGTAACGTCATGATCTGAAAATATGTATCCAATGCTTATTTCAATCAAGGAAATGCATGTTGGAATTCATATAGGATTGTGTTATAATGTGATGTGTTAATTTAGAAGACATTTGCCCGGCTTGAAAGATGCATTTAGTTTACTGCACCATAATTTTTTTTTTCTCCTGTCTAATTTAGACCTTTATGAGCCAATTAGAACATTTGATCACTGGATTTTTGTTGCTTAAATACTTGTATGCATGTCTTTTGAAATCTCTTGAGAATTAGAATTTATTTAGATTGTGGTCCCAAGTATGCTGCATTCCTCTTGCATAACCTAAAATGAGCCACTAGGACATGTTCAAGTTTAGGATGTTCTTGGATTCAGTGGATTATCGCTGTTAGATAATTTCATATGGCTTTAAACAATGGACAAGAAAGGAGAAAAAGAAGTTCAGTCAGGTATCCTATATCGTAAATACATGTATATGGAATCATTTGACGATAATAGACTCCAAATCTAAGGTGGATTGGGTATCTCTGGGAAATAGCTTTGATTTTCTGGTCGCCTTTATTGATCTAAACCATTCCACTTCTCTGCACTTTATATTACATTTTGCAGATCTTTTTATGTTGGTGATGCTGCTGGGAGAGCCAATGACCATAGTGATGCAGATATAAAATTTGCTGAGGTACAAGGAGTTACTTATCTTTCATTAACCATAACAATTTCATCTTGAAAATTCTCCGAGTTATTTCTTCTAGCCTGATTGACTCTTTATTCTTAGCCCAACATTCAACTTGACAAGTCATCCTTTCCTAGCTCTGTTTTGAACTAAGTACAACTGGGACTGTTATTTTATTAATGCCTTAAAAGAAATTTTCCGAGTCATTATTAGTATGTTCAAGTTTTAGCTAATCTGATTCCACTTGCTTCAATTTGGAATTTTTATTTAAGATTAGCTTAAATGCCTTTTTACATGAAAGAAAGCCTTTTCACTGCAAGTGTGCAATTCTTCTTTCGCAGCAATTGTCAAAGGGACATCTCAGTGTTTAATTTCCTATACATTTCGTATTTTATTTTACTAGTTATTATTGCTTCATTTTAGTTGCTAATATATATACTTGGTTAATGATCTCCTCAACCGTAGGTGATTGGCTTGAAGTTCCATGTTCCAGAAGATTTTTTCAGCGCCTAGCTTTTTTCGTCCGTCGTCATCCTTAAACTTCGTTCGTGTTCCTTTCAAGCTAATGCCAGCGATAAGTTTTTGGAAGATGGATTTATGAACAGTTCCTCGATTTTCAATCCTAGGATATAACTGTAGTTACCGTGTTTCTCCATTTAGATGTTCGCGAGGAAGTAGCCTTGTGTATATGCTTAGAAATGCTGTTTTCTTAAATCCATCCTTCAGGTTCAGCAAACTTCATGACCATGCAGTAAGCATGATGAGATTGAAAAGAATTACAAAGATGGTTATTATCAGTTCTACCTTTTTAGAGTATTTACAGCTTGATGGTTCTTGGAAAAATTGTTTGTAACACTGAAATTGGATGCAAAGGTAAAAAGCACATGCCCAAATTGGATAGGCAATTAGTCCGTAACTCTACGCTGCTTTTTTAACAAAACCTATGTTAGATCACATTGAATTATACAAAACTGTTCAAAAGTGTTTGTAGCCACACAAGGTGCATTCTCTGAATTAATGTTAAAACTCGAATTACACTGTACAGTGAATTGTGCCAACAATTTTCTCAGCTTGTGTATGCGAACTCACATCGTTCTGCACAGCTGCACACGAATAACAAGAGATTTCGTGCGAAACAAACACTTCTTTTTTTGTTAAAAAAAAAAAAAATCTTTCTTAAGAGACTTTGGCAGTACACATCCCATTTCCACTTATAATAAACTATCTATAAAAGCGCAAGTTATGCCGCTCCATATGTGGGAATGATTGATTGGCTAACATGTTTGGATTCCCGTCAAAAACAACAATTTTTAGGAAAACACAAATTATGAGACCACTTTGAACGAAAACATACCTTATATCAAATATATATTATATTAATCTTTTTATGTGCAATTTGTTTGAGTACTAGCTTATTTAATCAAAGGCCCCCATGTTCAAGTCTAGGTTACGCCAAAACATTGGGTATCTGGGTTTTGATTACGGGATGTGTCAAAAGAGACAAAAAGAGAAAATTAGCTCATTTTTCTTGTTCTGTGATTAGAAGAAGCACAGTACTGAGGAATTTTGGTATTTTACTTTGAAGATTTTTTCAAAGTTTTCGGGCATTGAGCTTGAGAATTCACCACTGAACTCATACAATAGTTCTAAATTATTTAAAGAATAATGTTGGGGCACTTTAGAAGATACTCCAAATATTATTGATAAGTCGTCAATTCTCTTACAACAGTTATATTATATCAAAATCTGAAAAAGTTAAATCATTAATGTGCCGACCCATCATCGGCGGTTCTCAAATGCAACTTATCGAAGTGAAGTGAAACCACATTGACATCTCTATCAACTTACCTTGCCTGCTAATACATTCAGCATTATTAATTACTTGACCGAGGATGAATCAATATACGGTCTTGATTACATCTGATTTAGGAGCATAACACTGCATTGCATGATGGAGACACTTGATGGGCACCAAACGCAAAGCTTCCTACACCCTCTCAATACTGAATGAACTGTTATGCCTATTTTAATTGTTACGTGAAATAAATGAATTAATTGTCACCATTTTGAGCTTCAAATGCTCCTCGTGTACTTCCCAACTTAGAAAAAAAAAAAATTTGCTATATTTAGTTGTCCCATCTACGTTAACATGTTATATAGTGTATCAATTACATGTTGTGGTTTAAATAGCATGCAGATACCACAACCCACATGTCAAAATCACTCAGAAACAGTCCGAGACATGCGAAGAGGAGTTTGTGTAACTTTACAAAATGAATCTGAGATCTTAGCAGTTATGATTCGTAATTAATTATAGAGGTTTTTTTTTTTTTTTTTTTTCTTTTAATAACACACTATTTAGGTTATAGAGCCCCATTAGTCTAAATAATATAATAGATCCTATCCCACTGTGCCAATCATGCATTGATATGCTAGAGAAAATGAAAGCATTTATTTTTCCTCTACCTGCTCTACCTGTTTCCCTTTTTCTTTTCTTTTTTTTTTTTTTTTGTNTTTTTTTCTTTTAATAACACACTGCATTATTTATAGAGCCCCATAAGTCTAAATAATAGAATAGATCCTACCCCACTGTGCCAACCATGCATTGATATGCTAGAGAAAATGAAAGCATTTATTTTTCCTCTACCTGCTCTACCTGTTTCCCTTTTTCTTTTCTTTTTTTTTTTTTTTTGTTTCTTTTTGGTTTGTGAGGGATTAAAACTTAAACGAAATACTTAGGTGTTTAATTATAAGGCTATTAGTGATGTTTCATTCCACTCTCGAACTACATTGGCTCTTAATCGTACCAAGTAATTATTATCATATAAAATATATCAGTGCCTAAATGGGCTCGCGCGTTCTGATTTTTCAAATATTTTTTTTTTTCAATTTTTAAGAATAACTAGTTTGAAGTTTTCAAAGTAATAAATCTTTTGGAGAAAAAAAGTCTCTAGCATGTGAATTTAAAGACTTAAAGTCAAGCGACGATTTGTAATTATTATTATTTGGGCACTTATATACTTTTTTAGAACACAATAAACATGAGGATTATCGATTTCTAACCTTAAACTTTGGGTCGAATTTGGATTGGATTCGGATCAAACCCTTCCACCCCGCCCCCTTTTCTTTCAGGTGGTATAATTAATGAAGAGGATCTTTAAAAATTCCAGCTTAAGTTAATGGTTTCTCAAACCTTGTATTCAATGTGCAACAATGCACATGAGTCCAAAATTTGAGAGTGATGTGGATAAGTACTACACCTGGTAGGTATTGCATTTGGTCCACCTAATCTTTCATTTAAGTACATAATATGATAATAATCCATTAATTTGATCGATATTTCAATATACTTTTAATTCGAATTATGGCGAGCATAGTTTGGCATTAAACATATAACAAAGTCTTTGTATTCGCATCAATGAAAAATTATATTCATTAGCTATATAAGTTTCAAGGTTACTAATTTACATTGCATTTGAGGTTACTTATTTTGCTTAATAATATTGAAGGATCCACCCATATTATTGTTGCGGGTACACACATTGACGTACTTATAATGGAAACACGCGTCATATTTTTTTTCATCATTAGTCATCAGGACCTAAAATGGTTATTATTTTATATAATATATATATGTGTACACATTACAAAATTAATGCGTATGGAATGTTAGGTTTCACGATACAAATTTTCTAAATTCGTACACAATAAAGGACAAAAATTACAAATAAAATTAGAACCTACCACGTTAATAGGAGGATTCCTAGCTGTAACTCTTTAGCATTTTCTCCTCCACATATATATATAATAATTGATTAAAAGCAAAAAAATCAAACATATGATAAAACAACAAAACAAAAATGTCAATGTGTTAGATAATTTACCGACCGTTCTAGAGCAAGTGGCAGAGAGCTTGGTGGTTGATATCGGAGATCCAAATTCGAATCCTAGTTGATTCACATTTACAGTTAAGTTTATTTCTAAATAAAATAAACGAAGCGGGTAGCGTGCTACCTGTCTCTCTCAAAAAAAATAAATGTGAGATAATTTGACCGCTCATATCCGCTCGTACTTAACCCCTACAAATTTGTGATCGAATTAATTCTCGAAGCGAGATCTATACTACGAAGTAGAAAAGAGTATTGATATAGTCGATATGGTCGCGATCGACAATACAGTGTGTTACTTTTTGCCATTCATAATATGTGGATTTTAATTGCTAAACACTGCAATATCATTAATTAGATTTAGTTATGTTTAGGTAAGTAATAATCTCTGTTACTCGAGCAAAAGCATCTCGGATTTAAATTAACGTGTTTTACACCTCTTTTTTTTGTTATTTATTTATTATTATAAATACTTATTAGGATAAAGAAGCACCCAAAATATAGATCCGATCCGAAATTCACATGTCACAAATTAACTACACCGTTCCCCCAACACCAAGCATCCGCTGCAGGGGTACTTTCGTAAAATCACGTAAGGGCACTCGCGTCTTTTAAGTCAACAGTCAAAATTAACCCCGCCCCTTTACTTCTCGCGGTTTGACTCGACGTGGTCGTAATTCGTAAACACGAGCACGCGTTTCACACGGTGGGAAACGCAATGCTTCGTTTCCTCGTGTTACTATTTTATTTATGCTGCTTTGAGATGAGTGAGTTTTATTTAATGCGCCATAAATTTAATCATTTTAATTTTTTAAACTCTTGCTATTATAAAAATAATTAACTTTATAATTTTACTATTTTTTTTGAAAAAACTTCAGAAAACCCCCCTGTGGTTTCGTAGTTTCTCACTTTGTTCCTCTGTGGTTTAAAATGTATCAAATTGCCCTCCTATGGTTTTATTTTTATCTTTTCGGTAGCTTTTTCATTAATATTTTATTAAATTATATACAAAAAAACTTCAAATACCTATCTAGATTTATCAAATATTCATTTTAGTACCCTTTAATTTTAACTTTATCACCGATTTAAGAAAAAAAAAATAAAGTTGATAAAAAAAAGAGAAAAAAGAAACCACAGAGGGCAAATTGATATATTTTAAGCTACAGGGGGGTAAAATAAGAAACTACGAACCACAGGGGGTTTTTTGAAGTTTTTCTTTTTTTTTTTTATAAAATAGTATGTATACATTTTTTGAAAGTAATTTTTTATTCTTTATTATTATTCTGATTACGGGAGATATGGAGTTTTCGAAATNCCCCCCCTCCTTGAGGGGCAATTCCGGTATTATAACAAAATTACCGTCAACAGGTTGATCCTTCGCGGATATTTAGCATTTTAGCCCCCGCGCTTCCCTATATTTACGCGTCACCTCCGCTGTCGACGAACAAAGCCTTCGCAATCCCAATCCGGTACCAGCTGTCACCTCAATCGTCTTCCGAACCATCCCATCTCAACCCTCCGATTCTCGATCGACGCCTCTCAACAGTCCACGTGTACTTCCTCGGACCGCCTCTCCCGCTCCCCGCTTTATAGTCCTCTTATTTTAACTCCACTCACAGGAGCTCCCACCCTCCGTTAATGGCGAGAGGGAGCTCCCCGTGATCGCGTCGTGGAACCCTAGTAGGAGATGGGCTCGTTGGAGACCGGGTTGCCCCCGCTGAAGAGGGCGCCGCTGCTCCGTCGCTCGCCATCGTCGGCGGCGGCGGCGGCGTCGGCGGCGGCGGCGGGGATCCGCCCGTTCCTTCTCCGGCCGAGATCGAGGCTTGCGCGCTTCCTCCTCTTCGAGAAGGTTGACTACCTCCAGTGGATCTACACCGTCGCCGCGTTCTTCTTCGTCGTCGTGCTGTTCCAGGCGTTCTTACCTGGATCCGTGGTGGAGCGATCGGGGGACGCGGTGGAGCGAGGGGGATCGATCGAGTCGGGGATGGGGGAGGTCCTGGGGGAGTTCAAGGGGTTGGAGTTCGGGGAGGGGATCAGGTTCGTGCCCTCGAAGCTTCTGGAGCGGTGGGAGAAGGATAGGAGGGAGTGGAATTCGAGCATGGCTGTGCTGGGCCGCACCGTGGCGAGGGTCGGTCTCCGGAAGCCGCGGCTCGCGATGGTGAGTTTTTTGGGGGGGTTTTTTGGGGGAAGTTGTTGGGGTTGGTTTAGCTGCAGTTCGAATTTTTGGTGATTTTGTTGGGGTGATTCAATCTCTAGGTGGTAGCGGATCTGTCGCCTGATGCTATTCAGTTGCAGATGCTTAGCGTTGCAGCTGCATTGAAGGAGATTGGATATGAAATTCAGGTATTAAGCTGAGAAAAAGGGGAAATCTTTTCGAATTTAGATTTAAACTGATCACTTTTTTTTTCTATTCCTTTTTTCTCCTTCATTTTAGTTGAAATTAGTACTCCTGTAGCTTAGAAAGTAATTAGGTGTCTGGTGCATGTTACTGGCTCTGTGTATACAGTTTAGGACTCAGTTGTGAAAATTAATGTAGCTCAGTGGTGGTTAAATAGATTGCTGTTGCATGTTCTTTGTAGTGCTGCTGCACACACTCTTACTTTACATAGTAATTTTTGTAGTCACTAGTCAGTAATATTTGAAAGATGAGACAAAGCTCTTCGATTGTTTTGCATGCATAACACAAAAGTGCTTGTAGAATTGCTGTTGTCAATCATGGGAATCCCGTAAGTGAGAAAGCTGCAGTTGGACTAGAGTATTGTCTAGCTCAACAAGTAGAGAAGCACATTTTTAATCATCTGAGTTCACTTGATTGACTGTAAATGAAATGCCATGCACTCGTAGTTGACCTCTTCAGGAAGAGACTGTTAACATATGAAAGAGACATTCACTCGATTGACTGTAAATAAAATGTCTGCATTCGCAGTTGACTTCTTCAGGAATAGACTGTTAACATAGTTCACTGCATGCATGAAAGAGACGATAGCCTGTATTTAAATTTGTTTTTGGTGGACCAAACTATGCTAGTGAGTTTTACCTTAGTACGGTAATCTTACCAGTGTGCTCATAAATCTAAGCATCCTAAATATAGGTGATATCTAATCTTGGCCTCAATGCATAAGATGTTTCTCTTTTTGTTGTTGGTTATGCTGGATTATCACTCTCTTGTGATTATTAACATGCTTTGCCTGAACATAAGTTCAGTTGGAAATCATATCCTTTGGCTGTTAAGATATAATTATCTCATTGGTTTTGAATTGTCGGCTTCTCTCTTTATGAATCATGCAGGTTTTCTCATTACAAGATGGTCCTGTTAATGGAATTTGGAGATCATTAAGGATACCTGTTGACATCGTGCCGCTAAGCACGAAATGTGAAATAACTGTAGATTGGCTGGAGTAAGTTATTATTATACTTTCTTTAGTGGCAGCAGTTTTTAGCTTTTATCTGGATTTAGAGCTACTCTAATGCTGGATTTTTTTTTCTATATTCTCGTTTTGCCTAAACTAAGTGCTGGTTTTCCTTTGTTTGATTATTGTCCTCTGATCAATTCTCTTTGCATACTTTGTGCAGCTATACTGGCGTACTTGTAAGTTCTCTTGAGGCAAGACCTATACTTTCATGGTAAATGTTCTTCCTTATGTTATATTTTATCGGTAATTATTTATTGACTTTTTTTTTTCTAATTCTTTATTGTTTGTGAGCATAGTTGCTGTCTGATCATGTGAAATAGCATACACATAATGTTAGCCTATGCATATCTAACTCTAGTATTAATTATGAATTTTCTGAATCATGCCTATAGTCTATATTAGTTATTGTGAAATTCAAAGATATTTATGTTGCTTGATTTTGTCCTTTAGATTTTTCTCTTTTCAGTGGTTCCCTTATAAATTGTTCTCCACTAGTCAGAACTCTGCATAAGCATTGGGCTTTATCTGCGTATGTGCAAAATATCTGGTTCTTCTCATCATCAGGTTATTTTCATGTATTGATAATTTCCTGCTTTTTGGTCATGAGAAATTATTAGTTTCCTATAGGATGTTTGTTGTTCTTATTCAGTCTGGTACAATATTTATTCTTTCAACGTATTTAAATTTAGGAAGCTCTTATTTATGCTTTTGTTATCATTTGATTCATTTTCTAAAGGATTTGTTTGAGAATTTAGAACATGACTAGCACATATTTCGCATTACTAGGACCTCGTGGATTTTTAAGTTATTTCTGCGAGTAAATGGATATGATCGTTCAGTGACTTTTGGCCTTACTCTTCAGTTTGCACCTTTTGTTCTAAGTTGTGACTAAGTTATGAATCTCATCTTCTAGGCTTTCTACATGTTGTAAATAGCATTAGAGAATAGCTCCTTGGACATCATAGCCAATTTAAACAAGTTGACATAAGTGCTAGAGATATTGAATATACTCATCTCTCGGGTATGAATCTCTTTAAAGTGGAATGTTAATACTTGTTTACAGTCTCTTGCAGGAGCCTTTCAAATCAATACCCGTCATATGGACGATACATGAAAGGTCCCTAGCTCTTCGCCTACATCAATATAATACGAGCGGCTGGGATCAGCTTATCAATGACTGGACACGTGCATTTAACAGAGCTACTGTTATAGTTTTTCCAAACTACATATTGCCTGTACTTCTTCCTGCACACACTTAAACCAAACTGAGGATTTGTAGTTACTTCCAACCGAGATTTGTTATGTCTAAGTTTGTAATGTATTATCTCTGTGCTTCCAGATGATGTATTCTGCTTTTGATGCGGGCAACTATTTCGTCATTCCTGGTTCGCCAGCTGAAGCATTGGGAGCGGATACTTTTTTGGCCTTGCAAAATGGCCATGAAATGAGAGGCAGTTTGGGTTTTGGAGCAGATGATTTTCTGGTTGCAATTGTAGGCAGTCGATTCTCATATAGTGGTATGTGGATTGAACGTGCGCTTATCTTGAAAGCATTAGCACCATTACTTCAACAGTTCCTGTCTGTGAATATGCATTCTCGGCTAAAAATTGGAATCTTGAGTGACAATTCGTCTACTGCATATGAAACGTCTATTGAGGTAGTGATGTTTATCAGTTTTATTTCCTTCTATAGTGTCTATATTTTTAATGTAGATCACCCTGCAAATTTGATTTTTACACTTGTACACCCTAGAAAACCTGTGTGTGGCTTTGCCAGGGTACCTGTTGAAATTACATAAATAACCCTGGCAAGGGCATGAATGCAAATAAAAAAGGTGCACACATGTAAATATCATCTTTACAGGGGTATTTATGTAATTTTCTCATTTCAAGGGTAATATGTATAAAAGAACACTCTTTTCGTCGTCCATTCTCCTTTAATGAATTCATGATAGAATAATCTGTTTCATCTGTCAAAATGCTAACAACCTATGTGTAGTAAGTAACATAAATGCCATTTTCTGTTATTGTAGACTTTTGCCTTCCAAGTTGGCTACCCAAAGGGAATTATCAGCCAAATTACTGATGACGAAGGCATGAACAATTTCCTCGGAATTGCAGATCTCGTGATTTACGGATCTTTTCTTGAGGAGCAATCCTTCCCTACCATATTGATGCAAGCTATGAGTCTTGGGAAACTAATAGTGGCTCCTGATCTCAGCATGATTAAAAAATATGTATGTTTGTGTGAGTGCAGCTGTTAATTTGAACATTCCATCAATTCAATTAGTTACCACATTTTTATACTGATTGCACAGTTTATTGACTTAGGTTGATGATAGGGTAAATGGATATCTTTTCCCAAAGGAGAATGTTGGCATGCTGACCCAGGCTCTTCTCCAAGCAGTATCAAATGGAAAATTATCTCTATTTGCTCAAAGAGTTGCTTCGATTGGCAAAGCACATGCTAGAAACCTATTAGCTTCCGAAAGTATTGAAGGCTATGCGGTAGTACTGGAAAATGTAATAAAATTACCATCAGAATTTGCATCTCCAAGGACTTTCAAGGAGATTCCATCAGGGTTAAAAGAACAATGGCAGTGGAATCTGTTTGAGAATATTACTGACATAGAACGTCTTAACAGTAGTTTTAGTAGCTATAGAATTTTAGATAGGCTTGAGGAGTTGTTACGTAGTCAAATGAACAATTCTGCAAATACTACATCAAATCTTGATGAAGCTTTCTCCTCGATGGCATGGGAGGAAGCAAAGAAAATTGAAATGGCAAATGCTAGAAGGAGAGTAGAAGAAGAGGAGGTAACATATGGGGATTAATTTTCTTTTTGTTGACTATTTCTTCTAACAATTTTCATTGAATTTTGAACCACTAGTTCATGGATAATTTACTAAATAATTTTAATGCAGCTGAAAGACAGGAGTGAGCAACCTCATGGAACTTGGGAGGATGTCTATCGCAATGTCAAAAAGGCTGATCGGGCTAGGAATGAATTGCATGAAAGAGATGATAGAGAGCTTGAGCGGACAGGTCAGCCTTTATGTATATACGAGCCTTATTTTGGGGAAGGAACTTGGCCCTTTCTCCATCAAACATCACTCTATCGTGGCATTGGCCTAGTAAGTTGTTATTTATTTATCCAAGATATAATTTGTGAATGTTTATTTGTGAGTGGCTATAGTAGACATTCTTAATTGGAAGCTAGAGGATATTTTTTATTGAAAACTAGTCATACATCACTTCTCTTTATATCATGTAGCAGATTGTATCTTGCTGATGATGGGAACACTTTTTTCTGTGCTAATATTAAATGTATATTTGATAGACTTTTAGAGGTCGAAGACCTGGGTTTGATGATATTGACGCTTCTTCTCGCCTCCCACTTCTAACTAATGCATACTATCGAGACGTTCTTGGTGAATACGGAGCCTTCTTTGCTTTGGCTAATCGGATTGATCGGGTCCACAAAAATGCGTGGATTGGCTTTCAATCTTGGAGGGCATCTGCCAGAAAGGTTTGTGGTAAACATTTTCAAATAAAACTTTGTAAAAATGGCGTAACAGTTTTTTTTTCCATTAATTTAATGATTCATTTTCTACCACTATTTTTTCTGTAATATATATTGATACACCCTGTAGTATCCCACTATCACTTTCACTTAAATACTTTTGCCCCTGAAGGTCTGAACTTTCTCATACATTGCAATTTCATTTCTGCCTGTTAAACATCCAAGTTTTCTTGTAAATTAATCATTTTACCCGTTTTGTAAAGTAGCTTCTGGTTTCAGTTTACTTGAAACACAGAGTATAAGGCATTTTATGGGGAAGGACGTGTTAGTCAATATTATTTTAGCCGGTAGGGATGGATTCACAATATATTATAAAGTTCAAGGCCTAAAGCGTATGAGTGAAAAGTTACATAACTAACTCAATTGGGATTAGTACACCGATTACCCATATATTTTACCAGCAGTAATTTCTTATCTAAATAAGATCTTATTTTATAGTAGAACACTAGATGTAAAGAGTTTTAAAACAAAGAGGTTTAAAACAGAGTTTCATGCGATGCACAAGTAAACCTCTATATTGGTGTTCTTCAATGCACCGATCTGTGCTGAAATAGATGTTTTATTTTTCTTCGCAGGCTGCATTATCTAAGAAAGCTGAAACTGCAATATTAGAAGCAATCCAAGCTCGAAGACATGGGGATGCCCTTTACTTTTGGGTTCGAATGGACCAAGATCCAAGAAATCCTGTGCAACTAGATTTTTGGTCCTTTTGTGATGCGATAAATTCCGGAAACTGCAGGTGAGACATCAATACTGCATATTCATACCATTACTTTGGTAAAATATGCCGGTTACCCTATTTTACATTTGCTATTTTTGTAAAATGAGAATACAAGAAGCCTACAAGAGTCTGAGGGGATACCACATTTTCCATTCAATAGCACTTCGAGCTCAATAATATCCCTCCCATTGAGCAAGTAGAAACAACACTTGTTGTGCTTCTGTTGTTGAATTCGATATATTGCTGCAAACATCGGGGCATTAGTTTTGATGTATTGATATCTAAAAGTTCTTTCGTTGCTTAATATGCTGTAATTCTTCTTCTTTTTTTCCATGGTATTCACTCATTTGAAACTTCGAACATTGGTTGAAGTAAAAAACCTAAGTAGGTTGTAATGTTGCGTTTTTTTTTTTCATTTTCTTTATTCTTTTATCAGTTTATGTGTTTTCTTTTGGATGCCACCATTATATTGTATATTAAGTGATCTTTCCTCTTTTCCTGGGTTTTAAAGGATCGCTGTGTCTGAGGCTCTTCGAAGAATGTATGGTGTACAGGATGATTGGAATTCTTTGCCACAGATGCCTAGTGATGGAGACGCTTGGGCTGTTATGCAGAACTGGGTCTTGCCGACGAGGTCCTTTCTTGAGTTCGTCATGTTTTCAAGGTACTAATGATGCCTTATAAAGTGATAATTCGATACTTGAAAATGTTAAAATGTTATCTTTTCTGGCAAATATCCCTTCCTTTGGTTCAAGTTAAGAGGAACAGACAAAAGTAGTTCCCCCACGGAAGCCATTTTATTCTGCAAATTTTCAAATTCACAAACCAGCATGTTTTCATAGATATGCATTATTGTTTGTCATGGTGCTGGTAGTGATTTAATAATATTGCCGTTTCTCAGAATGTTCGTAGATGCTCTGGATGCAGAGATGTACGATGAGCATCATCGCAGTGGGCTTTGCTACTTAAGCGCATTTAAGGTTAGCCTTAATCTCACCTATTTATATTGTCCATAGTGTTAAAATCTATCATTAACACCAACTCTTCTACAGGATCGGCACTGCTACTCCCGCGTTCTTGAGCTACTGGTCAATGTGTGGGCTTATCACAGCGCGCGACGCATGATATACGTGAACCCCGAAACAGGAGCAATGCAAGAACAGCACAAGCTTAAGAGCCGAAGAGGTCAGATGTGGATCAAATGGTTCTCCAATTCTATGCTAAAAAGCATGGACGAAGATCTCGCCGAAGAATCGGATGCTGATGCCACCAACCGGCGGTGGCTTTGGCCGGATACTGGTGAAGTCTTTTGGCAGGGTGTGTATGAGAGAGAGAGAAACATGCGGCAACAGCAGAAGGAGAGAAGGAAGCAGCAGAGCAAGGATAAGATACGCAGGATAAAGAAGCGGGCGCGACAAAAGACGCTTGGAAAGTACATTAAGCCACTCTCTGAGGATATGGGTGGTGGCGCGAACAATACAAAAACTAGTTGATTTTATTTCTTCTGCCATCCTGATCATTTGATTATTCTTTTGTTTCACATTTTTTGCCTTTCTCTTTTTTTTTTTTCTTGGTTTTTTCTTATTTTATTTTTCTCAATCTCATTATTGCAGGATGCACAAATGTGATTAGTTTTGTGCTTCACTTTTAACCATCAGCTGTTTTTTAGTCTTTGCAGCGTTGTATCATTGTTAACAAATTTTGGAACAGTTCCATAGGCAATTAAAGGTGTACATCTTACCACACTTCGGACTTTTACTGCATAAATTACCCAATCATATATTCTTATCATCAGTTCGCAGCTCATTTTCAACGGTTTATTAAATTAAGATTGAAAGAGCCAATCAAGATAATTTGAACAAATCAATTTCATCGATCAGGGTGGCCTTGCGAGCTTTGTTCATTTTCTTGTTGCTGTGAATTTTTCTCTATATTGAGGCTGCTGCTGCTGCTTATTCTAGATCATGTGATCTTACGGACGTTGCATGCGGTGAAGCATTTTAACCTAGTGGAGTGTCACTTCGGTACTCATTTTGAATTAATGCTTCTAAGTCGTGCGACCATGCCTTTCTCATGCCATGTGAGAATAGGAACATTATCCAATTGTAAAAAAACTGTGTTGTCATCACATTATTTTTCATGCCACACATATAAAATCATAATTTTTTTATTTATTTTCCATAATAAATATGATTGAATAGTTTTTTTTGGTACCTACTAAACTTTTTTTTTTTTTTCTATTAGAACAATTTTTAAAAATTTTAGTGATTTTAGGACTTGACTTACCTGCAGAATCTTTAACAATACAGTATAGCATTTATCCAGTAAAACCTCGCTATTTAGAACATTGACCAGATACATACTCTGATATGCCCAATAACCGTATTCAACCCGTACACTACTGCGTTATTCTCTCTACTGTTCGTTAACTTTTATTTGCTGTCGTATTTTCAGACTTATTTTTCTGTTTTCAGGATGTGAAAGTACATGAAGATGTAATAACTTTATTCTCTGATCCAACAGAATCAGATGTTTGCTTAGTTGGTTCAACTTGACCAAGGATTTTATTTACTCAAAACGTGTTGAAACTTGCAGAGTTTACGCGTAACATGTTCACTTATACCTATATGGTGTTTCCACTACCAGGAGAGCTTGATGAACTTGCGAATCTCTTCTTTTTTTCTTTTTTTTTTTTTCTGAGTTTTATTTGGTCTTTTCCTCTATTATTTCCAAGCATTGATTCTTTGGACTGAGACCGCTATGCAAACTCTTCTTTAGCCCTTCAAATTCCACCCTTTTTGATCAACTAAGCCTTTCAGTTTATGAAAAACTAAACCCCTCGCCATCCCTTCTAAGCAAAGCAGGGAATGAATGGAGAGAAGGATAGCGTCGAGATCGATGCGAATCTGTCTCCGAACTCCGTTCTACCCGAATTCTGTAAAAGATCAGAGAGTAAGGAGAGCTCCGCGCTGCGTAAATGGATTCGGGACGTGCGCGAATTCGCCGTGGAGGACACAAACAGGGTGGCCTTCTCGCTGAAGGCGGGCCTCGCTATGCTTCTCGTGTCGCTCCTCGTACTCATAACTGCACCCTTTGAGATCTTCGGCGCAAATATCATCTGGTCTATCCTCACGGTCGCTATCATGTTCGAATACACCGTTGGTTCGTCCCTCATCTATTTCGCTCTACAGTTGTGAACTATACTCAAACTACATTTCGTCTAAGACGAACTTATGAATTGTTCAAATTTTCTGTACATAGGCGCCACGCTCAACCGAGGGTTCAACAGAGCCGTCGGAAGTTTCATAGCCGGAGTATTTGCTGTAGTTGTGATTCAGATCACGTTGAACAGCGGCGACAAGGCGGCTCCATACATCATTGGCCTTAGCATATTTCTCGTCGGTATGCGAATTAATTCTATTTTAGTTGAGGATGATCAAATGTTACATGGTACAGTATTGTCTCAGTTTGAGTTTAACCACTTCATGTATGTTAACACTTGTGCAGGTGCCGGAACATCCTTCATGAAGCTGTGGCCATCTCTGGTCCCTTATGAGTATGGCTTCAGGGTCATTCTCTTCACCTATTGTCTCATCATCATCTCCAGCTACCGCATGGGGAATCCGATGAAGACCGCGATGGACCGCCTCTACTCGATCAGCATCGGAGCAGTTGTCGCCGTGCTTGTGAATGTTCTCATTTTCCCGATTTGGGCCGGCGAGCAACTGCACAAGGAGCTTGTTAGCAGCTTCAACACCGTTGCCGATTCGCTTGAAGGTGCGCAAAATCGGAGTCTCAGGAGCATTCTAATATATATATATATAGCTAGAGTTTCTACAGAAATGTAGTTTGACTAGAGCTGTTTCGACTCTACTAACATTTTTTCTTCTCACTCACGTGCATAGTTAAGATCAAATCAATCTGTAAAAGAAATTTTCTAAGCATGACTCAAATTTTGGTGTAGAATGCATGAGGAACTACCTAAGAGATGGCGAATCCGACCACCGCAATTTCTCCAAGACCGTCGTCGACGAATTCCCCGACGAGCAGGCGCTTCAACGATGCCGGGCAACGTTGAACTCGTCGGCGAGGCTCGATTCGTTGGTGAGCCTAGTTTGAAACATTTTCTTTCCATATCTTTTTCTATACAATAATAAACATATGTAAGTTCCATATCTATATCTATACATCGATACTATGTTTATATAGGCAAACTCTGCAAAATGGGAGCCACCACATGGGAGGTTTACGCAGTTATTTTACCCGTGGTCGCAGTATGTTAGAGTGGGAGCTGTGCTACGCCATTGCGCCTATGAAGTAATGGCACTACATGGTTGCTTGCATTCGGAGATTCAGGTCAAGTTACATCACTATATACCTTGCTAGTCATGTATAGCTATAGTATATTTTTAGTATAGTGAGGCTACTATGCTATCGGAAGCACGGAGCCTTCCGTGCTTCCAGCTCGTTTTCGATGTTGCGACTTTCGAATCGTCGATCGGCTCCGTTAAACTTGATCTAGAGTATTTGAAGTACCTAGAAAATAAATTTTATGACTTTACGATATCATTTGCCGAGTGAACGAAGGGGCTCAAAATCAACGGCTGAAAATAAAAATCTTACAAAATGTAATAATATGACATTAAAATTTTAAATCAAAAATATTGATCTTGTTTTATATAGTATAAAGAATTTTTTATCAAAATTTCACGTGATTTGGATATTTCTACACCGTTAAACTTACAAACGGCTCACTACGGCTATTGAAATTTGTTGATTTTGAGCCCATTCGATCACTAGGCAAATGATATCGAAAAATAATAAAATTTATTTTCTAGGTACTCCAAATACTCTAGATCAAATTTAACGGAGCCGATCGACGATTCGAAAGTCGCAACATCGAAAACGAGCTGGAAGCACGAAAGACTCCGTGCTTCCGATAGTATAGTAGCCTCACTCTTTTTAGTATGGGTAGTTCAAAAAAATAATAATTGTAAATTTAATGTGAAATAACTTAAGTTTTAGAGATCCCACGCGTAATTAAATAAGGGTAGGGGTCCGGTAAAATTCGAACGAAGAATCTTTTGTTATGGTGTTATGTAAAATTATATAAAACAATCGTTATTCTCGAAAAATTTAAACTGTTTAGAAAATATTATTCTTAAGTTATTTATTTAACAATAATAGAAGAAAAGCTTCTAAAACTAGCTCAATTATTATTCTCTTTATGATCTCTATATTAGCTTTTCAGAGATACAAATCCTGTAACTTATAATAAATAGCAATTTACTAACTTTTTGAAGTGCTAAAATTTGAATAGACTAAGAATTAAAACTATTAGACAACTCATATATGTGACATTTATTTTAAAATTTGGATACTGTAAAAGAAATTCAACATTTTATTTTAAAAGAAGCAGATATTAATGAAGTTAAGGTTCTCAAATGTTGAATATGCGTTTAATTGTGTATGGAAAGGATCTTGAAAAGATGTGAACGCACAAGAAATACCTTAATTAGAACTATTTACAGTATTTGGCATGCCTTTTGTTTTTTCTAGTAGAAGTATTATTCTTCATCAACTCGACACGTTCAAAGAGAGTTTATATTCCTTTAAACCAAGGGATTTAATTGCATATCCATTAATCAAACCCAACTTAATTGCTTTACACATTCTCCTCCGAATTTCTAAAGCGTGTGCGTCTGTGCTGTTCCAAGACACATAAAAACAAAACCAACATAATATTATTTTAATAGGCATTATTAAGGAATATATCTTCCACCATAAACAGCTCAAAAAAAAAAAAAATGTAACGTTATAGTCCTCAAAAAGCCAGGAATTGTTCTCTATCAACATGTGATTCGATTCTGCTCAATAATCTAAAAGTACTTCCAAAAAACCAAGGAAAAGGAAAAAGAATCCCCTACTTTGGCACTCTATATATAGACAGTTAATTAATGTTTCTAGATGAAGGGGGGGGGGGGGGGGGCCGCGCGCGCGCACGTCCGGGTGTGTGTGTGGGGGGGTGGGGGGTGTGTGTGTTTGTGCGGGTGTGTGTCTTTCTCGTTCTTACTAAGGCCTTAGCTGCCTCTATATTTTGTAGCTAAATTTATTTTCTTATTGAATGAAGCAGGTAGCATGCTATTTTTTTCTCAAAAAAAAATGTTTCTAGATGAAGTGGAAATTACAGTAAACATTGCTTTATTCTCCTCTTTAACTTTAAGTATGATATAGTTTGTTACAGTAATTGTATTCTGTTGCAAAAAGCTTGATGAGAATTAAAGAACTGAGTTTATCTTTGATGGAGTAACTAAGAACTTGAAAAGGAAAAGTACGTTCTATTTGGGAAAATGTTCTACCTGATTGCAGATTAAAAATTTAACATGAAAAATTAATTCGATCGCTTCAGTCAAATATCTATCTAAAATTAATTCATAAAGTATTCCAATAACATCAAAAGTTTAAAGCTCAAATGGTGATCAGTAATTTAACTGATGTTCAGGGATTCCGGAAGTACAAATTTTTGAGTTTTTTAAATTCAAATATGACTAGAAATCTAGATGATATACAATCAGGTCAAAATTCAGATAGATTCGAGTGTTTTCCTCCTCTTCATATAGCTATAGTTAATTTGAAAACACTACCAACATTTTGTTACTCTTGCAGGCTCCATACAATCTCCGTATGGCATTTCGTTCGGAGATCGTCGACGCCGCCATTCATGCTGCGGAACTCCTCCGCGTGCTTGGAAGCGATGTAAGCAACATGAAGCACACTCTCCGAACACTAACCCTCCTAAAGAGCGTTCACACCTCCACCTATCACCTCCAACACTCCATGCAACTCCACTCCTACATCCTCACCCCTACTCAACTACACCTCTTAGACTTAACCAAAAAACCAACCACAAATACATTCTCCAACACTCTCTCTTTAGGTGATCATGAACACTTGAGCTGTCATGACCACATCATGAAGAAGCAAGAAAGGAGGCTCCATTCGTGGCCGTCAATAGAGGTGGATGAACTGGAAGAGGATGGAGGGATTGACACCGAGATGATACCGAAAATGCGCACGTTAGAGAGCACCACGGCGCTCTCGCTTGCCACTTTTACTTCTCTTCTCATCGAGTTCGTCGCGCGGCTCGATTGGTTGGTTGATGCAGTTGATGAGCTTTCCAAATTGGCCAAGTTTAAGCAAGAGGATGTTGGGCCTTAATTACTCATGAGACATGAAACTCCCTATAGTAATTTTGTGACCTTACAAAATCTCTAAAAAAGGCTGTTAATATACAGGCTATTTGGAGACGTGGTCTTGTTCGACGACCCGTCACATTAGACAATAACCTCCACTCACCGCCGGTGGGCCGTGCGCAGGTAGGGGAAAAGAAAATGAAATGCAGCCTAATTAGCTTTTGAATATGAGTTTTCGTTGTAAATAGCCTTTGCCATAAACTATAAATAAGTTTAATTTTACTTTTGCAAAATACTGTAACCATACTGAATCGAAAGAAGCGAGAAAAAGATTAGTAAAACATGCATTTAATCATTAGTTGGTGAGAATCATGACTTTCGCCGTGGATGTGTTTGATGCTAAATTCAGTAAATTACGGCCGGACAAATAAAGTGACAGAACTTCGGCTTTTGCATTATTTAGCTCCCGTAAAACAGATAGTAAAGATGAAGCAGCTTTTGTTCTGAAATGATAAACTTTCTATTAAACAAACAAAGAAACGATTCCATGCACATAAACTTAGTTCAACCGAAGCTGGATTTCAATATAATTTTCATTTACATACAAACAAATTCCATTCAAATATACATCCATGCAATCATGTACATATTCTGTTCTCCTTTTATCCTTACTTGTAGTAGGGTTTCTATCTATATGACCGGAAGAAAGTGTACACGGCATGCTTGGGCTTCTCTTTAATTTGTGTTCAATTCGACCGATTACATGGGCGTGATCAACTTCATGGCCGCCGACCTGCTGATGAACAAGACGAGAGTTATATCGGTGGTAGGCGCGCAGGACGGGCAACTTCTTCATGAGCTGAGGGGTGGCGACTCTCTCGACAGACGCATTCGAAGGCGAGGTGTACTTCTGCCTCAAGTTGGATACCAAACTGTACGAGTGTTACTAGTGGAAAGAAACAATGAGTGTACTTGCATGGTCTTAAATTACAGCTCAGGTAAAGCGCACACTAATAAAATAGAAATGAAGAATCAATCAAGACCACTAATCAATCATTTCTCAAACGAAAATAATAGTAATATGTTTGCATGAAGGGGTTGAGAGTGAGTTATCAATTTTTAATTGTTAAGGTTTGTTATGGTTCGATGTTTGGATTTGTGTGCGCGCGTGTGTGGTTTTTTGTTCTATGATGTCTATTTTATGTTGTTGGATTACTGAGTTGTTTGTAAGTGGTGCAATTTGTGTTTCAGATTCAAAGTATTCGTGCAATACCTGCTTTTGATCTGCAAGTGTTTATTATGCACAATTGGATCTAATTAGTATGCATGCTCTTCTCAAATCCTCTTCTATTTGCCTAGTTTATTAATTATTGAGTAGGTATATATACAAGCTTATTAAAATTTTAATGTGGTTTGGTTGATCCTTTGAAAGCCCAATTATCTCATTCGGTTTTTTTTTTCCCCCCGAATTAGTTGCGAACGTATTTTTCACCTTTTCAACTAGTTTTTTTTGCTGGTTGGGGCCAGAACCAACTGGGTCAGGGATTGACCAATTCGGCTCGATCTAAATCACTTGTTGGGGTTCCTTCCAAACCGGTTTGGTCCACGGACGAAGCTGGTAAACCCGGTCCCGCAACTATTTATAAGAGTCCTTAGAAACCCAATTGCGCGCCACATCCATTGACACAATACAAATTCCTCTTTCTCTCTCTCTCTCTCTCTCTCTCACTCCATCTTCTAACTCCCTTCTTTTCACCCTCCCCACAGCAACGCAACCCAAACGAAAATAAAAGCCCAAGAATCCAGAGAAACCGAAAAAAGAAAAAAGAAAATGGTATCATCGTCGAACGGCGGGATCGCCGCGAACGGAGGGATCGCTGCGAACGGCGGGATCGCCGCGAACGGCGGGATCGCCGCGAACGGAGGGATCGCTGCGAACGGCGGGATCACTGCGAACGGAGGGATCGCTGCGAACGGCGAGATCGCCGGGACCAACTACGTGGTCCTGGTCTTTGAGGGCACCTTCAGCGTCCGCACCACCGTCACCACCTCCCCGCAAGTCGCAAGCAGCTGGATCCAACGAGTCCTCCAGTTTTGGGGCTCCCTCCCCAGCGGGTTGTTCAAAGTCGTCGGCCTCGCCATCGAGCCCGAGCCTAACCTGCTCCCCGGCGACGACCAACCCGCCGCCGTCCTCCAGCTCTGCGTCGACAAAGACTGCCTCATCTTCCAGCTCCTGCACTGCAACTCCATCATCCCTCCCGCCCTCCGCAGCTTCCTTAACGATCCCCGTTTCTGCTTCGTCGGTGTCGACATCGACAGGAACGCCAATCGGCTGCAGAGAGAGCACGGGCTCTCAGTGATGAAGAAGAAGGACCTGCGGCTGGCGGCGGCGCTGGCTCTGCAGAATTGGGATCTGCTGGGGGCGGACTTGAAGCGGCTTGTGAGTGAGGTGACGCTGGTTGAGTTGGAGAGGCCGGAGGCGGTGCGGACGAGCGCGTGGCAGCAGCGAGTGCTGTCGTCGCAGCAGATCGCCTACGCTTGCGCCAGCACCTTCGTGTCCTCCGAGCTCGGGAATATACTGTTATAATTAGCTGATTAGGAATCCTCTGATCTATTGGGCGTTCTAATGAGGTGATCCGTTTCTTGGTCGATAGAGAACACGAAGTTGATGGTGAGGGGTTCTGCACATGCTCTTGTTTTCCTTTCTTCTTCTTTTCTTTTCGTTTTTTTTCTCCTTAAGTTTTTTGTTTTTGTTCTCTTCTGATGATCAAGAAACGCAGCGGTTACCATGCATACTCGATCTGTAGTAGGAATTACAAGACTACTCTTTTCGTTTTTTTTCTTTTTTGTTATTTCCTTGCATAATAGAAGAGCTGCACTTCAGATCGAGTTTGAGAACGATATTGGAGCAAATTAATCAAAAAGGTCCACGCCATTATTCTCTCTCTCTCTCTCTTTTATTTTTTCTTTTCTTTTCAGACCTAGTTGTAATGTTCTTTTGTCTATGGGCATTTAGATGTTTGAAGCTTCTTTCGGAAAATAATTTGATGATCAAGAAATTAATGCATGTTGGTTCACGTGAGATTTGTTTGTTTTTTACATTTTTTATATATTTATAAAATATAGAATTAAGTTGGAATACTATTAATTGTATTAGGAGTATTTTGCTATTAAATTTTTAATTTTTGGATTAAAAATTATAGGGTTAGGATAATAATGGTCCCCTAAAATTTAGTAATAATTTCTCTAGATCGAGTTGAGTGAGTAGTTGGTTAAATAAAATGATCTAAAACATAAAATTGATTAAAATGTAGATTCATTAATAGTCAAAAATTTTAATTATTATTAATAGTATTCAAGCTGAACTCTATATATGTATATATGTATATAAAATTTTTGATTTCTAGGGGCACGCTTCAGTATTTTCGATCCCAAGGCCTTCTCGTACGCTCTAAAATTTTTACAGTGAGATCAAGGTATTTATGTGGCTAGCTACGAGGAATCGGCTCTTGACAGCCGATTTACTTGCTAAACGAGGATGGCATAGATCTTCAATATGCGTGCTATGTTCCGCCTATGATGATAATCTGGAACATCTTCTCTTTGGATGCATCTATTCGAGATCTGTTTGGTCTTTGGTCCTTGATAGTGCCGGATCATCTGCAGACCATATGATTAACCGAGCGAGGGACATCCCAACCCGGTGGAATCGCAATAGATATATGCTGTCGGGAACTATAAGAATACTATTCGACCTCTGTTTTACTGCAGCCTGTTGGGCTCTTTGGAAAGAGCGAAATTCGAGGATCTTTCGCAATTGACGAGTCACGCACGAAGAAATGGAAAAATCCATTATGGCTGAAGTAGAGTTCTGGAGATCCATCTGGGCGGGATGATTGAGTTTGGATTGTGGGTTCAACTTATGTAATTCATTTTTCTGTATGTGCTGATTTTACTCCTTGTTCTACTGTACTCCAAAAATAGGGTAAATCCCTGTTTAATCAAAAAAAAAAAATTTTACAGTGATAATTAATTGTTACTTTTTAGATCAGATAGTAGTTTAAATGTAATTTGCCTGATTCATCGATCTCACAAAAGCATTTTGTTTGGACTAGTCTTTTGCACGTGTGACCAAGCCCGGCCTAGTTGATTGGTTTGGATCGACAAAGTTCATAAAGGACTCTGACATCACATATCGACCTGACTCGAATTTGAAATATATGTTAAAAGATCCCAACCAAGCGGGGTCTGGTCCAAGCCAACTAAATATAGCCACTTCCTAAATTGGTTTAGTCCACGGAAGACCTGGTGAACCACGTCCAGCTAATATTGGCCAAGGAAAACTAATTGCGCGCCAATTCCATCTACAAATTACTAAATCACTTGTTGGTGTTCCTTCTAAGCCGGTTTGGTCCACGGACGAGGTGGTAAACCCGGTCCTGCTACTAGAGAGTCCACAGAAACCCAATTGCGCGCCACATCCATTGAAACAATACAAATTCCTCTCTCTCTCTCTCTCTCTCTCTCTCTCTCTCTCTCTCTCTCTCATTCCATCTTCTCACTCCCTTCTCTTCACTCTCCCCACAGCAACGCAACCCAAACAAAAATAAAAGCCCAAGAATCCAGAGAAACCGAAAAAAGAAACAAGAAAATGGCATCATCGTCGAACGGCGGGATCGCCGCGAACGGCGGGATTGCCGTGAATGGCGGGATAGCTGCGAACCGAGGGATTGCTGTGAACGGCGGGATCGCCGCGAACGGAGGGATCGCTGCGAATGGCGGGATCGCCGGGATCAACTACTTGGTCCTGGTCTTTGGCGGCCTCTGCAGTGTCCGCACCACCGTCACATCCTCCCCGCAAGTCGCAAGTAGCTGGGTCCAAGAAGTCCTCCGGTCCTTAGACTCCCTCCCCAGCGGGTCGCTCAAACTCGTCGGCCTCGCCACCGAGTCCCAGCCAAACCTGCTCCCCGGCGACAACCACCCCACCGCCGTCCTCCAGCTCTGCGTCGACGACAACTGCCTCATCTTCCAGCTCCTGCACTGCAACCCCGTCATCCCTCCCGCCCTCCGCAGCTTCCTTAACAATCCTCGGTTCTACTTCGCCAGCTTCGACATGACCAGGGATGCCGATCGGCTGCAGAGGGAGCACGGGCTCTCAGTGACGGAGAAGAAGGACCTGCGGCTGCTGGCGGCACTGATGCTGCTGCGGAGGGATCTGGTGCGGGCGGACACGAAGCGGCTGGTGAAGGAGGTGATAGGGCTTGAGGTGGCGAGGCCAGAGGCGGTGCGGATGAGCGCGTGGCAGCAGCCAGTGCTGTCGTCGCAGCAGATCGCCTACGCATGCACCACCGCCTTAGCGGCATCCGCGCTCGGGAATATACTGTTAGCTGATTTGAAGTCCTCTGATCCATCGCACGATCTCTCGCAATGAGGTGGTCCGTTTCTTGGTCGATAGAGAACGCGAAGTTGATAACTGGGGGGTTTGCATATGCTGTTTTTTTTTTTTCCCTTTTTTTGGTTTTTTTTTTTTTTTTTCCCCTTCAGGTTTTTGTTTCCGTTCTCTTCCGATGATCAAGAAACGTAGCGGTAACATGCATACTCTGTAATAGGAATTACAAAACTCTTTTTGCTTTTTCCCCCCTTAATTTTCGTCTATAATCGTCATTACTCTCTCTCTCTCTCTCTCTCTTTTATCTTTTTTTTTTTTCTAAGATCTAGTTCTAATGTACTTTTTTCTATGGACTTTAGATTTGTGAAGCTTCTTTCCGAAAATAATTTCATGATCAAGCAATTAATGCATTTTGGTTCACGTTAGATTTTTTTTTTTTTTCGTCAGATAAATATATATATGTACAATTTTTGATTTACAAGCGCACTCTTCAGGGCCTTCTCGTGAGCTCCAAAATTTAGATGAGATGATAGTTTAATTGTGATTTGCTTGATTGATGTCACATAGACATTTTGCTGGGACTAGCCTTTTGCACGAATGATCAAGTTTTGTCTAATTCATTGATTTGGAATGGACGTAAGATTTTTTTAAAAATTTTAAAAAAGATTGGACTCCGTCATCACATATTGACTTAAACTCGAATTTGAAATACATATTAAAAGGTTCGGACCGAGCCGGATCTGGACCAAGCCACCGAAGGAAAACTAATTGCGCGCCAACTCCCCTACAAAGTACAAACTTGTTGGTGTTCCTTCTAAACCGGTTTGGTCCACAGACGAGCTGGCAAACCCGGTCCTGCTACTATTCAAAAGGGTCCACAGAAACCCATTTACGCGCCACATCCCTTAATACAAATACAAATTCTTCAATTTCTCTCGCTCTCTGTCCCCTCCATCTTCCAACTCCCTTCTCTTCACTCTCTGATCTGTAACAATTCAACCACAAAAAAATAAGCCAAAGAATCCAAAGAAGCCCCAAAAGAAAAAAGAAGAAAAAGAAAATGGCATCATCGACGAACGGCGGGATCGCTGGGATCAACTACGCGGTCCTGGTCTTTGGCGGCGCCTACGGTGTCCGCACCAGCGTCGCCGCCTCCCCGCAAGTAGCAGGCAGCTTGGTCCAAGAAGTCCTCCGGTCTGTCAGCTCCATCCCCAGCGGCTTGCTCAAAGTCGTCGGCCTCACGACTGATTCCTAGCCCAACCTGCTCCCCAGCGACAACCACCCTGCCGCCGTCCTCCAGCTCTGTGTCACCGACAACTGCCTCATCTTGCAGCTCCTGCACTGCAACTCCGTCATCCCTCCCACCCTCCATACGTAGCTTCCTCGACGATCGATGCCTGGTTTAACTTCGTCGGTGTCGACATGGACAGGGATGCCGATCAGCTGTAGAGGGAGCACGGGCGCTCCTCGTAATGAGATGATCCATTTCTTGGTCGATAGAGAACACGAAGTTGATGATGGGGGGTTCTTGCGCATGCTCCTGTTTTTCCCCCTTTGTTGTTTTTTTTCCTTAAGTTTTTCGTTTTTGTTCTCTTCCGATGATCAAGAAACGTAGCGGGCGTACCATATTTGCATGGTCGATCTGCAGTAGGAATTACAAGACTCTGTTTGCTTCTCTTTTATTTTTCCTTTTTTAATTCCCTGCATAATAAAAGAGCTGCACTTCAGATCGAGTTTGAGAATGATACTGGATCAAACTAATCAAAAAAGTCCACGCCATTAATGATATATATATATATATATATATATATATATATATATTGTACTTGTCCTGATTTAGATTATTTTTGCATCGGTAACAGTAAAAATTGGTCAGATAATATCAATTTTCTTTAAAAAAACCTACAAGTATAATCCTAAATTTCTAACTATTAGCCCTTTTAAATTTTTCATAAAACATAAAAGTGTGCTTAAAAAAAGTATATATATATATTATATATATATATATATATATATATTATATATATATATATATAGTTATATATATATCTTTCAAACAGGTTTGAAATTTCTGCATCTTGGTTGATCACATCTATTAAGATATTTTATTATTTGATCCAATTTTTTCATTCTATAAACAAATAATACAAAATAATCGTTATTTTTAAAAATTTTAAGTTATGCGAGAAAATAGTATTACTGATATGTTATATTCAACGTCTTGGTTTGATCATTTTGAATTGGACTCTGAGATACATATCAACTAACATTATCTCAACGCATATGAGATTGAGCTCTGGTCTACAAACCGGTTGACTCCGTCGCAGACCTGGTAAACCAGGTCCACGTTTTAGTTCCTCGAGTAATCCAATTGCGCTCCTCATCCATAACAACTCCCCTCCACTTTCTCCCCCCCTCTTCTAGCATCTCTCTCTCTCTCTCTCTCTCTCTCTCTCTCTCTCTCTCTCTCAACTACGTGCTCGACCACAAGCCAAGAATTCCAAGAAGAAGAAGAAGAAGAAGAGAAATGTCCGCGGAGAGCCGACTTGTCGGCACGACGCACATCGTGACCTTCCCCGGCCTGGCCTTCGCCAGCCCCCGCGGCATCTTCACAACCGCCACCCGCTCTGCCGCCATGGTAGCCAACTGGGTCGACCGAATCATCGTCGCTTACGGCACTCGTGGCCCTCTCAACCCCCAAGTCGTCGGCCTCATCGTCATGTCCCAGCCGGAACTGCACGTCAGCGACAACTACCCCATCGCCCTCCTCCAGCTCTGCGTCGGCAGCGACTGCCTAATCTACCAACTCCTGCACCGCGATGCCGCCCACCCTCCCGAACTAGAAAATTTCTTCAAAGACCCCCGCTTCTGCTTCGTCGGCGACGCCGTGAACGAGCACGCCGATCGGCTGCTGTCGGAGCAGGGGCTCTTGGTGAGGAATACGGTAGATTTGGCGGACGCAGTGGCGGAGCGTCTGCGGCGCCCGGAACTGCGGTCAGCCAGGCTAGACCGGCTGATGAGGGAGGTGATGGGGGCGGAGATAGAGATGCCGGAGGACGTCCGGCTGAGCTCGTGGCAGCAACGCGTGCTGCAGCCACACCAGGTCGCCTACGCGTGCGCCGACGCATTCATCTCCTACCAGATTGGGATGGTATTGTTAGGTTAGGAGTTCGATCCGTCGATAAATACGCCCTTTGTCGAAGAGAACATGGAGTTGATGATGTATGTACATGAGGAATTTGTGTTTTTAGGTTTCTTTTTTGGTTCTCTAAGATGATCGTAAAACGTATTTTGCTAGTGCATGTAAGATGCATGAATATATGCAGTGGTGGAACATCACCTAACACATTACATCAAATATAAACATATAATTGGAGCAAATTTACGGTCCGTGTCGACACCTTAGAACCAATTAATCTTTCCTGGTTCAGTTTTCAAAGATTACAATTATATTCTTCTTTCTTTTTCTTTTTTTTTTTTCTCCCACGTATACAAAAATACAATGAGATTCTTTTAAATTTTTTTAAGTATACAAAATATGTGGATGTTGTCTGTTCGATTCTGGGACGCAAATTCTCTTTGTATTTTTCAGTTAGGTGTTTGACTTAATTAGTTCATGTAGTTTTACGTATTACACTACTTCGGCTCTGAAAAAAATAATTTAGTATTTATTACAAAATAAATTTTCAATTGTAGTTCAATTAATTTAAAATAATAATTAATTGCAGAGGTGAAGGAGCAAAACGGCTACTTCAAAAATAGTAAATTTTATTTTTTAACATTCTTTTTTTTCATGTAACTTTTTTTTGTTTTACTTTAAACCAATTATTAATTTATATATAACATGTTACAAACAAATATATATTATATAAAAATTACACATTTAATTGGCCAAATACATGTGCCAATTTCCTCCTAAGAAAAACTTAAACAAACAAAATTAATAATAATAGTTATAAACTTTTCCCCATAATTTTATTCTTTTTGGCCAAATTAACGTGCACAATTAATGGATGCACGCTAGAGGTGTATAAATCCACCATCCATCTCTCTGATCACTTCTCTCCTCCCTCCTCTCTGTACTCAAAAACCAAGAGGCAAGAACTTGAAAGGAAGTAAAGAGTGAGAAGAGAGAGAGGTACTGAAAATGGCGATAACGTTGCGAAGCCACCAGGACGGCTCGTTCACTGTGGGCTTTGCACTCCACTCCGTCCACACCACCATCACCTCCTTCAGCGCCGACGCCTTCAGGTGGCTCGTCAACCTTTACTGCCGCCACCCCCGCTTCTCCGGCCTTGTTGTTGGCCTCGCCATCGAGCAACGCCCCGTCCGCCCCTCCTCCACCGACCAGCGCACGGTCGCCGTCCTCCAGCTGTGCGTCGACCAGCAATGCCTCATCTTCCAGGTCGTCCTCGCCGACCGGATCCCCTTCTTCCTCGTCAGTCTCCTCAACTGCCGCACCTGCCGCTTCGTGAGCATGGACGCCGCAGCGGTCGCCAACCGGCTGCGCAATGAGTACGGGCTCGCGGTGAGGAACGCGGTGGATCTCGGAGAATTGGCGGCGGAGCGGATGGGCCGGGCCGATCTGCGGCGGGCGAACGTTTGGTTGCTGGCGCGGGAGGTGGCAGGGATAGAGGCGAATACTGGCGCTGTGACAAGCCGGTGGGATCAGCCCGATCTGTCGATGAACCAGATCGTGAAAGCGTCTGCCGATGCCTTCCTGGCGTTGGAGGTCGGGAGACGGCTGCTCCAGTAGGCTTTTCGATCGTCGACTGAATCCATTAACTGGTCGGAGTAGACGCTGCGCAGATTCGTTCTTGATTCGATCTTCTTGTTGCTCCAGTCGGTCGTCTCTAGTTGTTTCCTCGGCCGCGCTTTGCATTTTGTTTTCGCTCTTCGATTGAGAAATAGTACTGGATCGCAAGTGTACATATTCATGAACTGGTTACAAAGTAGAACTTACGGTTTCCCTACAGTTTTAAAACTTGTAGATTTCAAATTTTGGAGCAAAATTGGTTTTATTTCATTTTATTCTTGCCCCATTTCCTTTTTGGCCAGGTTTTGGAGCAAATCGGTTTATTTATGTTCTTCCTTTAAAATTTGCACCTTAAGCCCTATATTACCTTTTTGGGAAAATAGTGTGGCCATGTTGTTTTTTGAGAATCGGTAGCACGTTACCTGTTTCATTCATTGAATAAGTAAATTAGGCTACAGAGGTGAAGCAACCAGGGCCCCAAATAGAGGAGAAAAAAAAAAAAGTCATAGATTGTCTTTCCAAGACAATAAGGGCCACACAAAGTGTGGCCATATTGTTATCTAATAGTTTTCTGTAAAAGAATGCGCAAATTAAGATGATCAAGTATATATGAAGTCCCGTTCTCTTGATCCGCAATTCAGAATATTAGTCAATTGTGCTACACAATAATAGTGCTCTCGGAGAAATTAATTTGAAGTATACCTTGTATAGCATAAATTTAATAAAGCAGTACTATCAGTGCACCAAAAAAAAAAAACATAAAAATTACCTCCTATATATATATATAAAATTATAATATTATTTTCTTTTAGACCTTTTGCTCTCTCATAATAGCATAAAAGAAAATGATTAAATTTGAGGTAATATACTATTCCACTTATCTGTTACATTTATGACTGATACATAGTCTCTACATGGCGTTTTCAAAATATGGAAATAACCAACTGTCCGGAGAACTCTGTGCGCCTAGCCCACCACCTCATCGTTGGACACCCATCGAACCACACACACCATCCCTTATAGGTTTTGCTAAATTACACTTTTCGTCTACAGACCAGCAGTAATATTTTGTCCTTTAAGTTTTATTGTATTATAAATTTTTACTTAAACTTTTTTTAATTACTATAATTTTATCTTACAATCAAAATTAATTGACTAAATATTAATATGCTGCTACTATAAGTGATGTGATATTATGATAATTGATGAGACGATAATAATTAAGATATTCTATTACTTTCGTACCAGTGACATGTCATTATTTAATCAACTAAACTAGATTATGAGACTTTATCGTATCAATTTATAAATTTTTCTAAAAAAATTCAACATATTAAAGTTTGAGGGCTAAAGTACTATACGCTCGTACCCAAAAGTATAATTCAGCCAAATGTATATTTATATTTCTTTTAATTGATTAAAAGAAAAATATATTAAAACGCAACAAATAGATTATAAATTAACAGGATAGTCCACGGTGATTTGGTGAACCATGTCCGGGCAATAAATAATTTCGTCCAACCGTGCGCGCCACTTTTTAAATCCCCTCCCTCTCTGATCAGTCCTCTTCTCCCTCCTCTCTATACTCAAAAACCAGAGGCAAGAACTTGAAAGGAAGTAAAGAGCGAAAAGAGAGAGAGAGAGAGAGAGGTACTGAAAATGGCGATAACGTTGCGACACCACGGGAACGGCTCGTACACCGTGGGCTTTGCTGCAGCCCACTTCGTCCACGCCACCGTCACCTCCTCCGGCGACGAGGCCTTCAAGTGGGTCCGCAACCTTCACAGTCGCCACCCCGGCATCTCCGGCATTGTCATTGGCCTCGCCATCGAGCAACGCCCCTCCGCCGACCAGCGCAAGATCGCTGTCCTCCAGCTGTCCGTCGACCACCAATGCCTCATCTTCCAGATCGCCCGCGCCGACTGGACCCCCTCCTTGCTCCGCAGGCTCCTCGACTCCCATACCTGCCGCTTCGTGAGCGTGGACGCGGCAGCGGTCGCCGACCGGCTGCGCAACGAGCACGGGCTCGTGGTGAGGAACATGGTGGATCTCGGAGAATTGGCGGCGGAGCGGACGGGCCTGGCCGATCTGCGGCGGGCCAATGTTTTGGTTCTGGCGCGGGAGGTGGTGGGGGTAGGGGTGTATACCGGCGCTGTGACAAGCCGGTGGGATCAGCCCGATCTGTCGATGAACCAGATCGTGAGAGCGTGCGCGGATGCCTTCCTGGCGTCGGAGGTCGGGCGGCGGCTGCTCCAGTAGGCGTTTCGATCGTCGACTGAATCTGTTAACTGGTCGGAGTAGACGCTGCGCGAATTCGTTCTTGATTCGATCTTCTTTTTTCTCTGGTCAAGAAACAGTATTAATCGCAGGTGTACAAATTATGCTTACTTGGAATAGAAATTAGTGTCTTTTTTTTTTCTTCTTTCAATAGATTTTTTTTTTTTTTTTGTCAAGAAACAGTATTAATCGCAGGTGTACAAATTATGCTTACTTGGAATCTTAATTAGTGTCTTTTTTTTTTCTTCTTTCAATAGATTTTTTTTTTTTTTTTTAACTTACACTTGAAAATTTGCAAGGTTTTGGGGCGCGAGGTACGTTTCATAGATTCGATAATTACGATTATTTTCTCAGATTTAAAAAAGAAGTTCCTAATTAAGATGAGTGTGGGCGTTAATGCTGCGAAAATTGAAAGCGTCGAGACCACCTTGGCCCAGTTAAAGGATTAGTAACATATTATTTTATGAAAGTTCCATACAAATTAATTTGCGATTTATTTAAATAAAATTTTTTAACTGCGTGGAATCTGCGAGCGACTAGGATTAGAACAGGGGAAAAAAAAATACTATACTTATAATAAGCAGTTCTACAATTTCTTCATACACATGAATTTTAATGGCTATTTATATTGTCAAAAGTTTATAAACGATATTTCTAAGCAAACTTTGCTAAAAGGAATTAACCTAAAATTACATTTTTAAAAAACAGCTACGTTTATACTAAAATTTCTCTCTCAAAAAACAGGTATGTTTATAGTAAAATTTATTTGATTTTCATTTCTGCACTGTTGATCTTCTTTTTTTTTTTTTTTTGGACTGTTTAGGTGCTTTAAAAATGGGCGCAGTCTATTCACTAATCCACTTTCAAATTTTTATTATTCTTACAGAAAATATTAAAATGTAACAACATAAAGAGATTAAAGTCTTTTTTAGATGTCAGAATAAGTTATATAATGATAAGTTATTTATTAAAAAAATTTATAATGATTGTAAGATATAATTTTAATATTTATAATGCAAAAGCATTGCAAATTTTTTTACAAAATAATTCATCTTATTCAAAAATAAAAAAAAATTATACAGAATATATATAATAACTATTCTTAAACATTTGATCAGAGTGCTTAACTATCAAATACTACCCACCTTCTTTTTATAGAGTTAGACTTAGTTTGGTATTGAGACCTATCTAACGCTATTAGATAAAATGGAGTTGTGAAAAAAGCATATAGGGATATGCTTTTGCGTTCTTCGGTGGAACCACAAAAAATATATCATAACTGACTCATCGCGATATGTGGAACGCAATATTACGTACGGAAATAAAGAGGGTATTTTTCCAATGTACTCTCTTACCGCACGTAACGCAATCTCCCCGCAATCCCAAGAAGCCTTAGTTGAAGAGATGATCCCTGGCGGTCCACGAATGACTTGGTGGAGCCGGTCCAGGGAATTTATAAGTTGGTCCAACCATTCCTTTTAAATCCCCCCTCCCTCTCCGGTCACTTCTCTCCTCCCTCCTCGCCATACTCAAACCAAAGAGCCAAGAAGCAAAAGAAAAGAGAGATAGACGCATCGAAAATGCCGACGACGATCCGCCGCCGCCGGGATGGCTCATACACCTTGACCCTCAACGATGGCCAAACCATCCACACCGTCGTGACCTCCTCCGCCGACGACGTCGAGGACTGGTTCTACAACATCGGAACTCTCCCCAGGCGCACCATTGTCGGCGTCGACGTCAAGTGCCGTCTCCCTCTCGACCCCGATGATCGCGTGATCGCTCTCCTCTCGCTGTGCATCGGCCGCCGGTGCCTCGTCTTCCAGATCTTCCACGCTGAATCGATCCCCTACGTGCTCCGCACCTTCTTCCGCTACTCCGGCTGCCGCTTCGTGTGCATGAGTGCGAGGGGGGTCGCCAACGACCTGTGGGATGAGTGCCGGCTCCGAGTGAGGAACCGGGTGGATCTTGGGGAATTAGCGGCGGAGCGCATGGCCCGGCCCGATCTGCGGTGGGCGCCGCTTCGCGTCCTGGAGCAGGAGGTGCTAGGGGTGGAGGTGAATATTCGGTGTGCGATAGGCGCCTGGGACCAGAACCCATTGTCGAAGGTGCAGATTGCGAGGGCGTGTGCCGCAGTCTTCATGGCGTCCGAGATTGGGAGGTGGCTGCTCCAGTAGGATACGTTCGCAATTTGATCTTTTCCTTCTTCTTCTTCTTCTTCTTCTTCCCTCTGGCCTGTGTCTTTGTTTCCTCGGCCGTGTTTCGCGTTTTTCCGCTTCACTCTTCTTTGTTTGGTTGACAAATTAAACTTGCTTGAAATAGAAATTGGTCTCTCTTGTTCTTCTTTCAATGGAATTCCTTTTTAAAAAAAACTTTACTTACACTCTAGCTACTTGGTTTTTGGGGCGTGATCTGTTGCTATTATTTAAGATGAGTGCGAGCATTAATGCTGTGAAAATTGAAAGGGTACGTAGAAATTCTTCTTTGGGACCAGCTTAGCCCAGTTAAAGGAGCACTCACATATTATTTTATGAAAATTCCATACTAATTGTTTTGCATTTTACTTAATTTGTAAATTTTTTAACTAATTTAATCGTAATTTTAGGTTAATAATCTTGGAATGGAAACTAAATTGCACAACCAAAATAGAGTTTTTGTGAATTATTGCATTCCTTGCTGGAGTTGGAATTTTTTGAAGACGCACGTTTTCTAACTTAATTTTGGCCTAACATGGGATTCTTTGTGGAAGCTAATCATTTTTTATCCTACATATTACGAGAAATAGTGTTGATCGCCAGTATAGATAATAAAACTTGCATGGAATATAAATTATGGTCTCGTTTTTTTTTTTTTATCAATATCGATTATTTTTCCCCTTGCATTTTAAAAACTTTAGGATCTAAACGCTGTGGATTAAATCGATTCTTTTTCCCCCTTTAAAATTTGCGTCTTCAAACTATAATAGTTCTTCAAGAAGTCGACGTGGTCATGTTAATTGTCCTAACCCTTCAAACTATAATTTTTCGACATCAGCATCTGAGGAGGCGACGATGGTGTGGGCGGTGTCGACGTGGTTGGAGACCACGGCATAGGAGCCGTCGCGGCAAGGGTGGATGCCTGTCACCATTTTTGTTCGTATATATCTCGCTTTTCTTAATTTGGTGTATTTTGAGTACGGAGAGGAGAAAGGAAAGAAAAAGAGAGGGAGGGGATTTGGAACTTGGAAGGAGAGGATCGAGAGGGATTTAAACGGAATTTGCGCGGCAAATTAACTGCCTAAACCAATCCATTATCCACAATCTCCATTATCCATAAACTTATTTTATTTATCTATTTATTTCTGATTAGATTCGGGAGTTAGGCTTTCTATAACCCTATCTCGAATCCTTCGAATCCACCGAGGTGCATTATCGTTAGAATATATCAATTATTTACTTCTTATGCACAGTTATAAAATAGCAAAAATAATATTAAAAAAATTTTAATGTTTAATTAATTATATTGGGCACTCTTATCATGCAACTTCGATAATTTTTTTTTTCCAAATTTAGTGATAGCTAGCAAAATAAAACTAAAAAGTTAATAAGTTATGGAAACCAAAGTTACTGAAATAAATAACGTTTCTAACCTAACTAATAGAATAATTCAAATGAAAAGAAATTGAAGCTAAAAGGTATATTAATTAAAAAAATGAGATTGAAGTGTCTATTTCAAGATGTTTCATTACATTTTTACCTTACAGATTTTTACCAACAAAGTTGGAGTACACTTGTAGGGCTTTCAAAATGAATCTTCGACAAATTAATATGGACCTGTTGATGTGCTCCAATATTCTCAAACTGAATCTGAAGCGTACGCAGCGTAGAAGGAAAAAAAAAGAAAAAGAAAAAAGAGTTCACTTTAAATCTTACGTAGTGCAAGAATATGCACGGTACACATGCAACGTATGCGTTTCTTGATCATCAGAAGAGAACAGAAACAAAAACGCATTCCCTACACCATCAACATCATGTTCTCTATCGACCAAGAAACGCGCATGATCGTATGGGATGTATTGGGGGTGATCGAACTCCTAACTCAGCAGTCTGCTCCCGAGCTCGAAGGACGCGAAGACGTCGGCGCACGCATAGGCGACCTCCTGCAGAGACAGCTCTCGCTGTTGCCACGCGCTCCTCTGCACCTCCTCCGGCTTCGCCAGGTCCACGCCCAACGCGTTCTTCACAAGATACTCCAGCCCGGCCTGCCGCAGACACTGCAGGCCCGTCTTCTGCGCGGCAGCGTCACGCAAGTCGACCGTTTCGCTCACCCGGAGCGCATGCTCCCTGTGCAGCCGATTGGCGGCCTCCCGCACACCGACACCGACGAAGCAGAAGCGGGGGTCTGCCAGGAATATGTTGAGCTCGAGAGGAAGGAGGGTGTTGCAGTGCAGGAGCTGGAAGATGAGGCAGTTTTTGCCGATGCAGAGCAGGAGGAGGGCGACGGGGTGGTCGTCGTCACCGGGGCGCAGTTCGGGCAGCAGCTTGGTGTCGAGGCCGACGACTTGCGGGTTGTTGGGGGTGCTGGATCTGCTGCCTTTGTAGGCACTCTCGATCCACATGGCGGCGGCTTCGGCAGACGGTGTGACGCTCGCTCTGATGTTGTGGATCCCAGCGAAGGTCACCTCGTAGAGCCGCGCCATCTCTCGGATATTCGTTGCCATTTTCTTTTTCTTCTCCTTTTTTTCTCTTTCAATTCTTGGCTTTTTGATTGACTAGTTGCAAACAGAGAGAGAGAGAGAGAGAGAGAGAGAGAGAGTAAAAGGAAGAGGCTGGGGCTGAGGTTGTTGTAGGGGGGGGTGCAATTTGTAATGGAATTGGCGCGCAATTTTTCTTTTCCTCGGCTTACTTGGCTAGTGGACAATAGTATGTGGACGTGGTTCAGTGGGTCTGATCTGTGAACCGAACCAATTTAGAAAGTAGAAATATTTGTTGTTTTGGAGGAGACCAGGCCTGGTCCGGACCTTTAATAGTATATATTTCAAATTGGAGTCAGGTCAATATGTGGTGTTGGAGTCAAATTTTTGTGAACTTTAAATCTTACGTGGATCCCAAACCAATAAACTAGGTGCGGCTTGATCATGTATGAAAAGGTTAGTCCAAATTAACAAGAGGCCACCATGAATCAAGCAAGTCACACTTAAGCTATCATCTGATTTAAATAGTAACAAATATCGTTACAATAGACTTAAATTTGAGAGCGTACAAGAAGGCCTTGGAATCGAATCAAAAACAGAGAATAAGAATGTTGAATGATGCGCTTATAAACTAAAAGTTTGACATATATATATATGCATGTGACGCAAAAGAACAAAAAAAAAATCTAACGTGAACCAAAATGCAACAATTGCCTGATCATGAAATTATATTCCGAGAGAAGCTTCACACATCTAAATGCCCATAAACAAAAGTGCATTACAACTAGGTGTAAAAAAAACGAAAAACAAAGAAAAAGAGAAAGAAGATCGAGAGAGAGAGAGAGAGAGAATAATGGCGTGGACCTTTTTGATTAATTTGCTCCGATATCCTTCTCAAACTCGATCTGAAGTGCAGCTCTTTTATTATGCAGGAAAATTAAAAAAAGAAAAAAAGAAAAAGAAAAAAGCAAACAGAGTCGTGTAATTCCTACTACAGATCGAGTATGCATGGTACCGCGCGCTGCGTTTCTTGATCATCAGAAGAGAACAAAAACAAAAAACTTAAGGAAACAAAAAACAAAAAAAGAGAAGAAAGGAAAACAAGAGCATGTGCAGACCCCCTCATCACCCCCTCATCATCAACTTCGTGTTCTCTATCGACCAAGAAACGCTCAATAGACCAGAGGATTCCTAATCAGCTAACAGTATATTCCCGAGCTCAGAGGACGCGAAGGCGCTGGCGCAAGCGTAGGCGATCTGCTGCGACGACAGCACTCGCTGCTGCCACGCGCTCGTCCGCACCGCCTCCGGCCTCTCCATCTCAATCACCATCACCTCCCTCACGAGCAGCTTCATGTCCGCCCCCAGCAGATCCCAATTCTGCAGAGCCAGCGCCGCCAGCAGCCGCAGGTCCTTCTTCTTCATCACTGAGAGCCCGTGCTCCCTCTGCAGCCGATCGGCATTCCTGTCGATGTCGATACCAACGAAGACGAAATGGGGATCGTTAAGGAAGCTGCGGAGGGCGGGAGGGATGGCGGAGTTGCAGTGCAGGAGCTGGAAGATGAGGCAGTCTTGGTCGACGCAGAGCTGGAGGACGGCGGCGGGGTGGTCGTCGCCGGGGAGCAGGTTAGGCTGGGGCTCGATGGTGAGGCCGACGACTTTGACCAACCCGATGGGGAGGGAGCCCCAAGACCGGAGGACTTGTTGGACCCAGCTGCTTGCGACTTGCGGGGAGGAGGTGACGGTGGTGCGGACGCTGAAGGCGCCCTCAAAGATCAGGACCACGTAGTTGATCCCGGCGATCCCGCCATTCGCAGCGATCCCTCCGTTCGCGGCGATCCCGCCGTTCACAGCAATCCCTCGGTTCGCAGCTATCCCGCCATTCACGGCAATCCCGCCGTTCGCGGCGATCCCGCCGTTCGACGATGATGCCATTTTCTTGTTTCTTTTTTCGGTTGCTCTGGATTCTTGGGCTTTTATTTATTTTTGGGCTGCGTTGCTGTGGGGAGAGTGAAGAGAAGGGAGTTAGAAGATGGAGTGAGAGAGAGAGGGAGGTACGTATTTGTACTGTGTCAATGGATGTGGCGCGCAATTGGGTTTCTATGGACTCGTATGAATAGTTGCGGGACCGGGTTTACCAGCTTCATCCGTGGACCAAACCGGTTTGGAAGGAACCCCAACAAGTGATTTAGATCGAGCCGAATTGGTCTATCCCTGACCCAGTTGGATCTGGCCCGAACCAGCAAAAACTAGTTAAAAAGTTGAAAATACATGTTCGCAACTTAGGGGAAAAAAAAAAAAAAAAAAAAAAAAAAACCGAATGAGATAATTGGGCTTTCAAAGGATCAACCAAACCACATTATTATTATTATTTTTTTTTTTGAGAGAGAAAGGTAGCATGCTACATACTAGGGAAATAGAAGAGGATTCGAGAAGAGCATGCATACTAACTAGATCCAATTGTGCATAATAAAGACTTGAAGATCAAAAGCAAATATTGCACGAATACTTTGAATCTGAAACACAAATTGCACCACACATAAACAACTCAGCAATCAGAATCTTGTAAATCTGATGATGAGTTACGTCGCATGCAACATTATTACCTCGAAAGTTATATATCTAGATCACTATTATATGATGTATAGTACAGTTAACAATAGCGAATTCAAAGTACACTATATATGGAATTATTTGTTTTGTGGTCCTTTGGTTCTTTTGTTATTTTAACGTTGAAGATTAAGTGAACATTATCGTAACCTTTATGCCTAACGTTATAATTTTATTAGGCACAAATCTACTTTCCAACTATACTACTTACAAAACAAAAACAAAAAAGCTGCTATAGGCGCAGAATAGTCGATGCATTAAAACTTTTCTTTGACCATATAGAATAGTGACGGTTAATCTAACTTCTTATATACCATCTTATATATAGAGATTAAATGCCAATTATATTTTATCAAAAAATTATATTTTATTGATATATCCTAATTAATTTTAGGTGTTTTCATGAGATTGGTGTGTGCCGAGACATGCAGTTTATTATTGTGTTCACTGATACGTCAGAGTTTTGCTTATATGGTGGAGAACAGATTGAACTGAGTTACAGCTGAGACCTATATGTGCAGTGTCTATATACTTGTTTTAGATGAATTGCTTCTCAGTTTCTAAAATTTTGAGTTTTTGAAATTGTAATTAACGCCAATGATTCAACAAATAATTTTGCCATGTCCGATATATGTACAGCCGCCGTAACTACTTCATCAGTAAAGAAAAATAAAATTGAGCCAGGAATGGCCCGGCCCATTGAGAAATACTATACTAGGCCGAAAAAGCCCCACAAGGATTTTGCACCCAGCCCATCGAATTTAAATAAAAAAATAATAAGAAGGAAAGGACTATCCATCCTTCATCCTATCATATTGGTCGAAAAAATAAATAAAATTTAAAAAAGGGTAAAATTCGAGAATGGATCCGAACTAGATCGGACCCGCGAAATTGTTGACCCGATCGACCCAGTCACTAATCAACACTCCGTAGCTTCGGAACAACAAGGGGTTATTCAAAATATTCGATCCACTTAAATTGTACATACGATCAGCAGCGCAGTCCATATAAAATGCTCAAAAAAGGAAAAAGAAATGGAGTGATTTAGTCCGAGTTATTTCAAGTCGATCATTGAATTCATTTTATATATTCGTTTCCATTTAGATATTCCAAAAGTGCTTGGATTTTTACATGCAAGCATTTGATATGAAAAATTTCATCAATAGGCTAGATTTTTCGAACTCAAACCGTGGAAGAAGCTCGTGGAAGTATTAAGTCCTTAATAAAAGATTAGATACTGTATATTACGACGTAATGATGTGGACCTTTCTCACTGTAAGGGCCGGTTATTCGGCGTACCTATTCAGGTCGCCGCAAAAAAAGACTTTTTTTTTTTTGCATTGACTAGTCGAAGTTCAGAAGAATAAAAAAGCTCAATTCAAACCACAAGAAGTCAACTAATAGGGAAAATGCAAAGCACCAGTCATATTCTTTCCTTTATTTTCCGCTCCACACTTCAATTATTCCAAGAATAACCAAAATGCAGAGGAATCATAACATCTGAAATCCCACAGATGGGCCATATGCCCACTCCTTATTCAAATCGTTATTATTATTATTATTATTAGTATTATTATCATAAACTCTGAAACTCTAACTAACAAATCACACGCTGCCATGGACTGCAGCACTGTATCCATTTTGAACGTCGTAGTAGCGGTTCCACAGCATGATCCCGCCGTACTTGGCAGAGCCCTTGATCGCCGGCAAAACCTGCGACGTCAACACGTCGGGGGGAATGTAGCCGCTCCCGGCAGCGTCAGAGGATGCCGGGAGCCCCATAAAGATGTTGGTGGCCTGCACGCTGCTCGTCCAAGTCCCCCACGAGCTGATCAGGTTGCTCGTGCTCCCTGACGTGTACTCGCACCCTGGATTGTTGTAAAACTGCACCCAGACGTAGTTGAAGAGCCCCGTCTGGAGCGCCGGCCCGAGGTTCGCGTCAGGGTACACGCACTGAGGGGCGGCGGTCAATATTACCTGCTGAGCACAGTTAATTAAAATACCGTTCTCTGGTAGCTTAAACTTTAGTTCGAGACGAAGTAGTTATTTTCACAAACCTGCTTCTGCGAGAGGAAATTGGCGAGGTCATCATAGTGGGCGGACCCTCCGGATTCGATATCGAAGTCGATGCCGTCGAGCACGGCGGAACCGAGCGGCCGCGATGAGGAGCTCCCCCCGAGGAAGTTGTTCCACAGGTAGTCGGCGACGCTCTGCGCGTCGGCGGTGGAGGAGAGGGAGTACGAGCCGGAAGCGCCGCCGAGGGAGAGGAGCACCTTGACGCCGCTCGACTGGCAGGACTGGATGTCGGAGGTGAGGCCCGTGCAGCCGCCCGAGGAGGGGTCACAGTGGCCGGCCAGGTTGAGCACGGGGGTCTGCCCGTTGCCGAAGGTCGTGAGGAAGGCGAGGTTCACGTAGGCGTAGTAGCCGGTGGCGCACGCGCTGGCGAGGGTGCCCTCGTTGCCGTTCTGGCCCCAGTACACGGCAATGCTGCCGCCGCGGGAGACCGCGGCGAGGGCGGAGAGGAGGAGGGCAAAGAGGAGGGATGAGTAAGGCTTCTTGTAGGCCATTTTTTTTTCCCCCTAGTACTTAGAGATTTTTTAACAAGCTACGTACTTGTTTGTATGTAGGCAATGCCGAGTTTAGTTACATATATATAGGGAATGTTGTGGGGAATATGGAGATAACGTCTGATTCGTTTTTCCAAAGGTTCGTGGAATTCGGCGACGGATTTCCATTGGATCACGGCATTAGGACGACTTCTAAAGTTGGCCTACCTGCGTACGTTCATGCTTTACTGGTCGAGTAACAATTGCCTATGTATCCTCATCTTAATTTCCTGTACCACATCATTACTTAGAACCTTATAATAAAAGCCGCATTATCAGAATTTTAATTAATGAGGTGTGCTCAATCATACATTTGAATTGTCGCCGTCTGTTCCTATCGTAAGTGGTAAGTGATAAGGAGCTCGATGATTGATACTCGAGATTCTAAATTCGAATCCTGATTGCTTTACTTTGTAAGCTAATTTTATTTTTTTGAAAAAAATAATAAATGCAACAGTTAGCATACTATTGTTCTCTCAAGAATATTTTTACAACGATCTGTCACACACGTTATATATAGAAATTAGATGACTCCCGCTACTATGTATATATGTTCAAGAACTCTCGTAAGGCCTCTTGAGAAATATAATCTTTAATACAAAAGCCTACATACAAAAAAAATGGACACGTATTGTCTGATGAATCTAATACTAATGCTTTTTTCATACAGTTAAATTAAGGCTATACTTAATGTTTAAATAGTAACTTTTAAAATTAATAACTATTTGCACATAAATACTGTAGACAACCTGTCACATTTGTCATATATATTTTTAATTTTAAGCTATATAGATTATTAAAAAATAGGTGCAATATATACGGCATAGGTAGATAATAATTTTTCGCATGTCTAAGATCGACTAATTAGTGCACAGCTCTTAAAGCAGGTCTTCGCCGTGTGCAACACAACTGGGCCACGTGTCTCGCCGTGCATAGAATACAAACTGATTAGTGGATTTAATGACCGTAATAATTAATTAATGCTGTGGATTAGTCATTGGTCATCAAAGAAAAGTAATAGTACGATTGTGTAGAAGCGGTGTTTGCGTGATTGAAGGTGTGATAGGACAAAAAATCTTTTTTGCGCTATGAATCTTCTGTTAATTATCTTTCTTTCCATATTGAAAATTACATCTATTACTTCTGGGTATGGTTTGTGCCTGAATTTTTCCGCGCTTTTGGAGTGACTATTCAATTTCAGACCTGAGCAGAGACCAGATAGTGTTAATTGCAGTGAAGCCCGGACGAAAAGTTCACGATAAAATCGACTTATATGATGGTGGATCATCTGGAATGTCAGGAATGATGTAATCTTTAGAAAAACCCTGCCCAATTCCTTGTCTACGGTCCATAAGATCAACTGTTGGATGAACCTATGGGAACAATTCCTTTCTACCAATCGCTGCTTCTGTAATCGCTAGAGGTTTTTTTTTTTTTCGGGCGGTACGCCCATAATGAGGCCTTCGCTGCCTCACCTTATTTCACTTAATTCATCATTTTAATAAATAAAATGGATAGCATATTACCTTTTTCTCAGAAAAAAAAAAAAAAAAAAAAAAAAAAAAAAAAAAAAAAAAAAAAAAAAAAAAAAAAAAAAAAAAAAAAAAAAAAAAAAAAAAAAAAAAAAAAAAAAAAAAAAAAAAAAAAAAAAAAAAAAAAAAAAAAAAAAAAAAAAAAAAAAAAAAAAAAAAAAAAAAAAAAAAAAAAAAAAAAAAAAAAAAAAAAAAAAAAAAAAAAAAAAAAAAAAAAAAAAAAAAAAAAAAAAAAAAAAAAAAAAAAAAAAAAAAAAAAAAAAAAAAAAAAAAAAAAAAAAAAAAAAAAAAAAAAAAAAAAAAAAAAAAAAAAAAAAAAAAAAAAAAAAAAAAAAAAAAAAAAAAAAAAAAAAAAAAAAAAAAAAAAAAAAAAAAAAAAAAAAAAAAAAAAAAAAAAAAAAAAAAAAAACCTACATCTATTACGTATCCTTTTATATTTTGCTGCAGTTTCATACGGAACAAAAATTTTGAATAATTATTAACTGTTAAACTTTCGAAAATATAAATTAACAGATAAAATTAGTTATTATTAATATATATATAGAAGGATTATCTAAATTAAATAACATTATGTTAAAAACTATCGACCAATTTTTTGGTATTAGCAAAATAAAATATCTTGCTCACATAATTTTTTATATATATTTTGCGAGCTGCAGAAATTAGATAGATATTAAGATGCGAAACAAAGCTATATATCAATTTATTTAAATTTTACAATCTAAGTAGCCAATTATGTTTAAATTTTTAGATTCATTTAAAATAAATGCTAAGAATAGGAAATATGCCAAATTTTTACGCACAAATTTATTGCTAGAAACGAAAAAAAAAAAAAGAAAAAAAAAAAAAGAAGAAGAAAGAAAAGTTGGCCTCTCTCCTTCTCGAGATAGTCAACAACTTCCTTGGTACGTAGAATTTTGGTAGTGCTTTACCTGATCATGCTTGAGATTGGGATCGAGTAGATGCAGCGAAACTCTCCTCTAAGAAATACTGGGTCAGATCATAAATGTTGGAATTGGAAGATTTATTGAATCTGGTCCACGAAATTTAAAGATTTTGTTATGTGTCTCAATCAGAGGGCGGGTTTAAAACTTCTTGTCCAGTGCAAACCTCTTTAGATCTAGAGAGAGAGAGAGAGAGAGAGAGAGGCTGCTATGCCATCAATAGCATCGATATCAAGCACTTGGTGCTATTAAGTTTTCTGCCGTTAGATTAATCCTTTTGATTATTTTTACCCGTTAGATTATTTAACTAACCACCAATTCAACCCTAGTAGGCCCACATCATCCTAACCGCACATTTCTCACTCCAAGGACTAAAAAACTAATAGCACAAATAACTTGGTATAACTTGGTGCTATTGATAATATTCCAGTCTAGTTTTATATATATATATATATATATATATATATATATATATATATATATATAAAATGAGTGGAGCTAGAATACTTTTACAAGTATCACTTGGGTGGTGCTTTAGTGTTTTTAGCCCTTGGATGGAGAGATGTGAGGTTGAGATGATGGTGGTAGGTGGTGGTAGGTGGTGGTAGGCGGAATAGTGTTTGATCCAAGGACTATTAGTAATCAAGGAGTAGATCCAATGGCTAAAAACCTAATAGCACCATGGGGATGATACTTGTAAAAGTATCCTAGCTCAACTCTATATATATATATATATATATATATATATGTAGAGAGAGAGAGAGAGAGTTAGGCTTGTATACTATCAGTATTACAGAGGCCTCCGTTCTACCAAATTGTTGCGGCTTCCAAATCGACAATCGGCTCCGTAGACTTGATCTATATTATTGAAAGTATTTGAAAACTAAATTTTATCATTTTTCGACATCATTTGGCTAGTGATGAAAAGGTCTCAAAATTAACAATTTTAATGGTAGATGTGATACGTTTGTGAATTTAACGGTGTAAACAATCCAAATTTGATGAAATTTTTATAAAAAATTCTTTTCACTATTTAGAGTAAGATCATTGCATCCGATCTTAAATTCAAGTCTTTTATCATCATTGGTTATGAAATTTTTATTTTCAGCCGTTCATTTTTAGACTACTCGTTTGATAGGTAAATAATGCCGAAAAATTATAAAATCTAGTTTTCAAATACTTTTAATAGTGTGGATCAAGTCTAACGGAGCTGATCGTCAATTTGGAAGCCGCAATATTGAAAACAACTTGGTAGTGCGAAGGCCTCCGTGCTACGTATAATATACCAGCCTAGCTCTCTCTCTTTCTCTATATATATAGAGAGAGAAAGAGAAAGTGAATTAGGCTAGAATAATATTAATAGCATTAAGTCATTGGTGCTATTATACATTGCTTAGGTGATTATAGAGAGTACTATTTCAGAAGCCAGGCCAATATGATTTATTTGGTATTCAAAAGTATCACTCACATTATTGGATCAAAAATAGTTGGGACAAAAATACATAGATAACACTATACTTATTTATTTTTTCAGTAGAACCATAGAAACTATACGGTAACTGAATATTTATTACAATTTACAAATTAAACACCATTCATTGCAAACTGAATATTTTCTCGCCATACTTTCTCATCTTACACAATGTATTGTAAAATGTAAACGCAAAGGGTTCTAATTAAAGCTAGAGTTCTAGGATGAAAAATTCTTTTCATGTACACCATGCTCTGAAACTTGGTGGGGAGTCCTCGAAGCGTAAGAGACAAGCAGATGAAGAAAAACAGTATTTTCCATGGAAGATCGATGCAACGTTCAATCCCAGAATAGACTTAAGTTTGGACACCAAAACTTCAAAAACACATGCACGTTTTAATGACAGGTTCTCTTTTTTCTTCTTCTTCTTATTATTTTTTTTAAGAGTGAGAGAGAAAATGACTGAAGATAATGCGACAGAGACGGCCCGTCGGCAAGATTGTGGAAATCTGCTTCCGTGAGTCAAAAGCCGCCACGCTAATCACTTGGCTTGTTTCGGAACACACGTTAGTCGATAAAACTTGCTTAATTAGCCTCTAATTTCTTCCTAAATACCATAGTTTATAGTTGGTGAATCAACTCTAGATATATATCAAGCTTTGTTTTTTTCTCTCTTCAACTCTGTTTGGATTACGGACCGAGTATTCCGCATGCGGTGAAGAAAAATGCAGTGAGAAAATACTAGCTTCATTTATTTTTACAAGCAAAACATGTCACTAATTAGATCATACTTATCCGACTTAGATATAGCTTCTTCCATTTATTTATTATGTATAGATTCAAGGGCAAAAATTTTATGCTTACTTTTCTTAAAAGAAAGATAACAAGTTACTCACTTCAATGTGAATCAATTAGATTTCGAACTTACAATTTCGGGTATAAATCATTAAGCTTTTAGTCGACTGTACTGGATACTGTCGAAAGTAGCTCAACTCACATATATTCATTTACTTCTCCACTGGTTCAACCCATGCATCGGCCATGACCCAAGTTGAACCAAATCTTCTCCTAAAAATGAATCAACAAAAAAAAAAAAAAAAAAAAAAAAAAAAAAAAAAAAAAAAAAAAAAAAAAAAAAAATCAGTCCAGGTTGATAAATGGCTGATCTAAAGCAGATCAAAATCTAATCAGATTAAATTTAATTTATAGATTGTATGAAAAAGTACTAGCGTACAACCTATCACATGGCTTTGTTCTGAACTCAAATGAACCAAGGCTGGGCCAAAGCAGGGTCCGGGTCGATCCTAACTTCGGATCGGGTTCATTTGTCTGATTCAAAGTCCGATCCAATCCGGAAATTTTACATCTAGTTTGAACATGAGTGCGACCCAAAATGGTCGAGCCGGGTCAAATGGAAAAACTGCAGGCCAAACTCGGGAGCCCGAACCGAACTTTGTTTGGGGCCCAAGATAACCAAGACCCAATGAAACTGATCTGGCATGGCCTGCATATTGTTTGCGAGTAAAAAACACAATACACGTGTATAAGTTTAGTGTTAGAACAAGATGAAACAATATTTATTCATCATCTTCTTACACCTTAGTTATTCAAATCTTACATGCAATATACGTGCTACCCATCGCACAATTCGAAATAAAGAACTGTTGATAAAAGGATTATATATTGAACATTTATAATAAGTAGTTAGTTTAGAACTTTGTTAGTTAATTCGCGAGTTATTAAAAATCCAAATTAAACGGTCCGTTTACGAATTTTTTCCAAAAAAAAAAATTATTCGCGAATTTTTAGGCCAACCGAATAATTCGCGAATAATTTACAAATTATTCGTAAATTATTCATGAATTATTGAAAATCTGAATAAAAAATTTATAATTTTTATGTTTAAATATAGATTATCTTATATTTTATATTTTATACTGAATCTCTTTTTTAAGCCGAATTTTTCAACAAATTTTAAAAATAGAAAATTGTAATCTTACAACCTCACCCATCCAACTCCCTCTTTTCTCCTTCTTGTCTCATCATTTTTTTTTAATACTAAAATTCAAAAAGAGATTGGCAAATTCTATAACTCTTTGGATGAGAGGTTGTAGGAATTACAACAAATTTGAGTTGTAAACTTAGCATTTTTCAAAAGCCTATGGGTGCAAGTTTTATATCTATAGATAGTGTGTATGGGTACGTAGTATTGCTCAATTTTTATTTACTTGTCCCTATTGCTTTTTCAATTAGAAAAGTAACCCCTCCAAAAGTACCTTTGGAAAGAGAAGGGCTAAGGGATTTAATAATATCTTTGGATAAACTTATATATTGCTGCTGAAAAGTTTACAATTAGCCAATTGCTATTATGAAAAGAGTCAAAGACTCGTAAGGTATAATGAAGTTGATTCAATTTAGAACAAATTTTGGCATGTAAAATAGGATTTATCTCTGATTGTAGCAAAAAATAATAATAATAATTTTAAGAGCTTCATAGAGAGTTGTATCCGTAACATGCTATGTCACGGACATAAACCAAAAGTTAGCACAAAATGCAAAATTCTTTTTATCTCTTTTGACACCTTTATTTTCAAAAACATGCAACTGAATCCTTTATTGGTTTACAATTAGACATTGAGACCAAAGATCCCCACTTCTCGTTTTTTCTCTTTAAATCTAAGTTCACATCAAAAGATAATGCATGTCACACCCCACCCATGAAGTGTTCTTTTGGCTCTAATATCTTACAAACTACAAGCTTCAAAAGCCAGTTCTTGCTTTTGGCTTCTGGAAGAAGAGCAGCATCTCCTTAACCAAAAATTCCAATACCCAATGTGCCTTTTGGATTCTCCACAGCTAATTATATTATATTAGGTAACAACCCATCATCTTAAAAAGAGCTGCATAATTGCATTTCCCTTTTACAATTTGCTGTGTCTCTATCAAACAAAACGCTTTATTCCCTACCTTGTTTTGATCTATGTAGTATGCAGGCCTGGCCTATCCATGTAGGGGTGTAAACGAGCCGAACACGAGCGAGCTGGGGTCGGCTTGTGTTCGGCTCGTTTATTAAACGACCCGAACACGAGCTGGCTCGTTAAAGTATCGAGCCGAAAAATTCAGCTCGTGTTCGGCTCGTGATTAACGGCCTACGCCAACACACCGCTGGCTCCGACCCCTCGCCTGCCACGACAAAATAATTAAAAAAAAAATTAGATTAAATATTAATATAAAAATAATTATAAATCTTATCTATTAGGCTTTGATCTATAGTTGAACTTACATATAAAGTCAGTCTTTTTATAATTAAAACTCCAATTATATTTTTATTATTTGCTAAAATTATAATATAATAAATATATAATTATATATATATTTATTTATTATAAAAAAATATATATTAAATAAATTATATAATATAAAATTATATGTACTTTTTCGAGTGTATATCGGAGCGAACACGATGCGGAAAGCCGACCCAGTCTGTCTTCAACTTTTTATTAATAACCGAGTGAAATCCTTTGTTAAAGCGTCCGATCTCGAGCTTATTTCGAGCCGAACATGAGCTGGCTCGCGAACAGCGAGCTGGATTGCCACCCCTATAATCCATGTATATGACCATAAATTGGACATAACAAAGGCCTCATATGGCAAGCATGACTTGCTTTAATTACTGCTACAGAGCTGAAACTCTATCAATGATCCCTGCACACTATTTATACATCACTGAAGAATTTATGACCATCAGAAACTAAAATATTTTACAATTGAAAGAGAATATAAATTCCATTTAATAATATTTTGTAAACAACTGGCAAGGCCATTCCTCCAAGTAATTAACAAATTTGGCAAGATTAGTGTTCTCTTCTTTTTCTGCAGAATATCATTCAGAGGCACAACCAACCTTGTGTGAACATCTGAATTAATTACAAAGAACTGGTTGCTCAGATATGAGAGATAAAACAGAAAAAAATATATATTGCAAAATACTTGATAATTTCTCTGGTTAGTACTATCTATACCCACAAAGCATCATCCCATTTGTACAGCAGGAATAGAGATAAAGAAGGAAACAGAGACTAGACTTAAATCTTAAGAAATTTTAGTATAAAGCTGTAGTAAGTGGAATGCAAGTAGACAAGATATGAAAGCGATTCCAGCGAGACAAGCTGTAAAAAGCCGACGTATGGATTATTTTTGAAAAAAAAGAAAGGATACAAGGAAAAAGTGAGGCAGCATTTCTGCCATTCTATAGATCAACACTATGCCAAAGTAAAAAAACACAGAATGCTCCACCGACAAACATATGAAAGAACAAAAATCATCAGAAAGATTTTGTCACTGATACCTATACCAGTCAGCAACTCCTATAAGCCCCTCAAAAGTAATAAAACCTTTCTAAGTGTCTCTCCGAAAGAAAAAGAACTTCGTAGGCAACTAGTCAAATCCACAAAACTTTGCTTGAGAGGAGATTCGAACTCAGGGGCCAACTTCAAGCCTAGGTTCGAAGGTGAAACCTGTAAATAGCTGCAGAGGAAACCGTTTAGTCACGGGACACTTCACCGACCATCTCCATTGCTTCTGGCTCATGTCAAAAACAAGCAACGCAGTCGCCCCGTAGCTCTGTATGTATATAAGGCCATCCGTCCCACTGCTCGCAAAAACATCGTCAAACTCACCAAACCCTTGGAAAAACTTGTGGGGCATCCGGGCCACCTCTCGCCACTCTTTATTGTCATAGAGCTCCCAAATTCCTATTCCTCTAATGATATCCGGCCTTTCGTTCTTCGCTATCCCGCCGACCATAACCAGCCTCTCCTTTAAATTCATCAGCCGGCCGCAGGTGAGAGAACAAGGGGCCGGGATCGAATCGTGCATCAAGGAAGTGCGAGAAGACCGAGCCGCTAGATCGTAGATGATGAGGCTATGACGAAAGTTGGAACTGCCCAATATGCCAGTCGAATGGACCAAGCAATACAATATTCCATTACAAATCACACTATCATCGCCTCCTCTCCAACCCATAAAAACCTCCTCAATAGAAGTGATCCAATTTCGACTTTTTGAATCGTACATGTGTATCGAGAAGTCCCACTGAAGAAAATCGCCAGGAATTTGTTTTGATTTTGCCACTGCAACAGTGTAGTCGTAAGAAGATCGGTCAACAGATATAGTAAGCGTACTATAGTCAGGGAATTTCGCACCAGGTGGTTCGAGAAGCTTAACCGAATCTCTAGTAATTGGGTTGCAAACGAAGATGCGGCTCCTGCTATCGTAGTCCATAAAGCAAACTAACCCACAAGACGAAGCGATAAACCAATTGCTTTTCTCAATGCAAGGGAGACCGACGTTATACCATTTTCTGAAGATGGGATCATACGCATACCCAGCGGCAGCGTCGTTGCATGTAAACATGAAGTACCACGGCTTTTGAGGTGACTTGTTGGCCCATAGAAACCTCCTTGAGCGGACTATATCGCGCCATCTTCTGCAAACGGATGTAGCTCTAACTATGCTCGCGACGGGTAAAAAGGAGAGTATTTTCTCTAATAAATCATCCGGCAGAATGCTATCCAGCGAAACCATGAATTGTTCTTCTCCATCGTTTCGCTCGGGAACCGTTCTGAAGTTGATCATATCACTCGCGAAATGGTCTGTGGAGAGAGACTCCCATGATAACTCATCATCCATGAGAGCAATCATATATGACGCGAAACTCGAATTACCTGAAAAGTAAGTCCATGAAATCCAACGAAAAAGGAAAGACGAAGAAACAAAATAAACAGAATAGCATTCCAGATTTCGCTATCGAAGGACAGATAATTCGACATCTTCCTCGACGAAATAGATAACTTGATGCTGGGCGCAAATTATTCTAGGTTAGAAAACGACATATGAGGACCCCAATCACTTTCAATCATCGAGAAATCGAAACTATGGAACAAATTCTTTTTAATAAATAAAGTTAGAATCAATAACATTAAACTTTTTAAGGCATGGACCAGGACTACTCAAAGACAACCCACAGTGATGGAAATATAACCCTGTAAATGGACCAAATGACATTAACATGATAAGTATTGTAACATGCCCATAGAAATGGAGCTTTCAACTACTACAACCACTTAAACTATTCAAAGCTTGTTTTTTTATTTAAGATGACCACCAAAAAGAGACAAAGTAGTGACCTGCCACAATGATCAAACCCTAAAAAGCGCCATGGTAACTAATTATACTTGGACACACTGATAAAACTTGCAAAATGGAACCCACTACTAATGGGATGATGCAAAACATAAGATAAAAAGGAAAAGAGCCAAATTCGTAGCATATATAAAAAAAAAAAAAGGTGAAACAGAGGGGGGAAAAGGAGAAATGGGTTTTCTCCGATACCTCAACAGGATAAGATACAGCAAAAGGAGAAGACCCCCCAAGATCACGCCTTTTGGGCTTCTCCCAATCCGAACACCCGTTTCAAAAGAAGGGTTCTTCGCGATTTCGCCACAAAGCTCGGATGAGGGGGGGGAGGGAAATGGTGGTGAAACGAAGCAAAGGTGGCTCTTTTACGCGCGTATGACCACTACAAGCCAGGAAAACCACACGGGTCCGCGTCGTAGCGCACCCCACGCTTCGGAGGAGAGGAGAATAAGGAGCAAAAAGGACCACATGGAGAGATAATGTTTGTGCGCTTCGGGATCGAGATCGAAAATAGAGAGGAATCGAAGCGCGCGCGCGCGAGAGAGAGAGAGAGAGAGAGAGAGAGAGAGAGATGAAACAGTTGTTTTTAACAGTGGTTTTAAGCACGGCTAAGAAACACAAAACGACAGGCACGGGCCAAAACCAAACCCCGAAGTGGTTTTCTCTTCCCTTTCTCTCTCTCTCTCTCTGAAGTGGCAGAGGTCTCAAGAGAAGAGAGAGAGAGAGAGGACATGTTGTGTAATGTAATGTTTATGGAGAGTATATTTATATGATTGTGTTGAGAGCAAAATATAGTTACCCATACATCCCCACCACTACAAAGTGTATGATTTACCGACGGTCCTTAGCGCAAGTGGCAAAGGACTTGATGATTGATACCCGAGGTTTTAAGTTCGAATTCTAGTTGATTTATATTTCTATCTAAGTTTATTTCTTAATAAAATAAATGAATCGGTAGCATGTTACCTATCTCTCTCACAAAAAAAAAGTGTATGATTTATACTCATCTATTTAATGAATAATATTTTTTTATTTACCGCATTATATATAAGTCAAAAAAATTTACAGATAAGTGTGATGCAGGAAATACATTATTTTTGAAATGTATGAATAATATTGTTTTTTTTTTGGGGGAGATAATAATATTGTTATTTTTTAGAGTGTAAATTGCGCCACTAGTCTCCTTATGTTTTACTATGTTTTATCTTGATTCTCAAACTCTCACGTTAATAAACCACTTTAATTTTTTATATATTTAATATTAAAAAAAAGCTACTGCCTCCACAAGGTGCATCAACATATCTTTATACTACTATCACATATTTCAATTTTACCAAGCTTTATTTTTTAGACCAAAATGAAAATTGACTCAAAGCTCAGGGACTAGTTAATGCAATTTAACCAATCTTTTGGACTAGCTACATAAAGGGCCAACTTTGGTTTCCTCCCCTTTTTTGTTCTTCTTTCTCTTTTTTTTTTTTTCCTTTTTCTTTTTACTTTGTCAAAACTTTAAAAATAAATGGAGAAAAACTTTGGTCCCTCTCTCTACTTTTTAAGCTTTTTGGTTAATTATTTTTTTCACTTTTTGTGTGCTGTGGTATTAGGGGGGCTATTGTTGTGTACTTGGGATAAAAATTAAAAAAGATTAAAAAATAAATTAAAAAAATCTAGGCTCACATCATTAAGATGCACCACAGCACAAGCCAATTAATTACAGTAGTGCAGAGTAATGACTTGTTAACATTATTTTTTTATATATATATTTTTTTAATTTTTGCATCTTACTTTACAAATATGAGAGGCTATAATATTGTAAGAATATTTCATGGAAAACTTTCTCCTTATTTGAAGTTTGCCTTTGTTTCAAATATTAACTGAAGAATATCTATAAATTAATAATTAATGACTTGTAAGTTTATTATATATGGTTATATAGTATTATTGTTTTCTTGCACCTTAAATGTTCATATAGAAATAGAAATATTTGGCTGCATAGATTTTCCTTCTAGTTCAAATTTTTTATTTTGGTTTTGAATGCTGAAAGGAATTAGACCAAGAAATTTGAAACTATGGCCCCTCAATTGTTTGGATCCATGCATCTACTCACATTGATCTGAACTGCTAAGGGTTGTAATTTGTTTCTATTTTGCAAATTTCATTAAAGAGTTTCTTACTTGCCAGAATTAGAAAAAACAAAACTGATGCCTAAAGAACCCCAAGTATGTTTTCATTCATTAATGCTAAATAAATATGAATAGATTTTAACGCATGTTTTTACAACGCATTCAAAGATGTAAATATGATTGATTATGGCTCCCAGTTTTTGATACATCTATATAGAAAAAAATAACTATTTAACAAGAGGATATATTATAAGCTTATTGTGTGGAACACATCTAGCACAACACCACGTGATTGATTAGATGATGTACATTTGTATCATGCATGTAGATCAAAATCTGTGTCCATCCTAATCCTGGATGTGTTCTATATAATTTTCTTTCTTTACGGTGCCAAGCTTTGTAGAGAGCATAGGGCACATTCTCACTCTACAACCATGTAGGTGATGTAAAGCTCCTTTTTTTTGGACCCGATAACTTCTACGCCTCTTATTTCGGTCTTCTGAGTATTCGACCGAATCCGATCCGTTAACATCCTTAAACAAAGATTAAGGTCAGGTTCCTTTCAAGGTTGGTAGAGGCATCTTGGACGTCCTTTTCTTTTTTCCATACCTACCTTCATGTCTCACATCTTCATCCACTCTTTTTAAAGTTAAATTGTGGCATGCTCCTCTAAACCTTTCATATTGCGAATAATGATGTGTACATTTTGTACCCTTCCTTTTTGCTATTAAAATTTACCCACGAAAACAAAAAAAGTTAGGTTAGAGAAGAATAAAGACAAACTATTACTTCACAAGGACTCTCCACACAACAAGTATTGCTAATATACCGATCGTCCCTAGAGCAAATGGTAAAGGACTCGGTGGTTGGTACCCGAGGTCCCAAGTTCGAATCCTAATTGATTCACATTTCCAGCTAAATTTATTTCAAAATGAAATAAACGAAGCGGGTAGCGCACTACCTATTTCTCTAAAAAAAAAAAACAAAAAAAAAGCAAGTATTGCTAACATAGTCCAAGTGAATTAAGATTTTTTTTCTTTTTTAAAAAAGAGAAAGACAGCATGCTATCAGTCTCGCTTTTTTCTTTTAAAAAAATAAACCAAGTTAAAAATATAAAATAATTATATTCTAAATTTAGAATTTCGAATATCAACCATCGGTACTTTTTTTGTTAGTTCTATGTAAGGTTGATAAGATAAATATTAATTGTTGTTGCTTTGACTCTCTGTTTTTTTTTTCCTTTAATTTTTTTAAGTTTGGATTGATTGGAGGAGATACGATGTGCGAAAAGAGAATTTGTTATCTATGGGAGGGGATATGCGCAGGAAAGAGGATTGGCCGACACCGCGAGACTCTGACGTGTGTCTCAGAATGAGAAAAAGGACAAAGAAGTTGCTTACACTATTCGGTGGCTTCCCAAACAGTTTCATATTGATGTTAAAAAGGACAGTAGAAATATCCTTGCATCCTAAAAATTTACTTTCTACAGTAAAAATTTACTTCTTACAAATAGCATGCTAATGTTAAGATGATCTAGTCCTATCACGTGACAACAGGAATGAAAATATACGCTATAAAATTGTTTGGGCTAACTCTGATACCACGTTACTCAATCTAATAAAGATTACTTTTTTTTGGAGTATATGAAAAGGCATATTTAGTCCAACTTATGTATAAGTACAGTTTAAATAAGTATTTTACAATAATAATAAGAGATTCTTCATTAAAAAGTCATCAACAATGTAAAACTAGAGCTTATGATATCGATGCCCTGAAGTTTGTTTTTACTTCAACTACATATCATAAGTAACTATATAAGGCTTCAGCTAATAAGATGCATATGTGAGTACATGCATGTATTTGTGTAGCTTGTGACCTTACATCCAGATCTATTTGATTCGCCTGTAAACTCCAAGAAGTTACGTGTTATGAGTCAGAGAAATTCTCAATTTACATTGACAAATCATTCTATAATGGACTAACGGCATCAATCCTAACATTTTTCATCCTGATTTGCAGTAAATTTGAACAATCCAAGTCATAGAAAGTATATATTCCTCAAAGGAGATTGTGGGGAAACTCAAAAAAAAAAAAAAAAAAAAAAAAAAAAAAAAAGTGACAATGCCAACACATGTTTTACTTAAAGAAAAAAGGTATTTTAGTGGTAAGCTCCTTCCAGATTAAGCATTACACATCTCAAAATGGCTTTTGCTTTCCATCATTGAGGAAAAGGATTCATGACAGGTTGTAGTCATCTATGGAATGTTACAAGTATATGCAACAGTACAACTAAAGTAAGTGCAGATTCCACAAAATATATAAAGAAAAAAGGGCAATAATAAAAGCCAATATTTTGATGTGACAGTGCTCGATAAGGCTCGGAAGTCGCATGGGAGGAAAGGGCTATTGAAGAGTGGAAGCAATTGAAAAATAGAAAGAATGAAAAGTCGATGATGCCGCGACTTTCCGAAAGATCCAATTCATCAAATTTAGATGGTGGAGGAATTGGGTGATGAAGTGAGAGCCCATTCAAAAAAGAGAGGATTCGGATCCAAGTTCAATTGGGTGGAGCAGATGGTTGGTTGTCCCTGTATAAGAGTATCTTTCGACAAAACTACATGTATAACCCTACAACATCATATAAGGCTACATATGTCCGTTGAAAATCTGAAATTCCATATGTATGCATGAAAACTTAATTCGACATGCGAGCACATTCATACAATTAAAAACTCAGTTAAGAAGATAAAAAGCCCGCAGATCAAAGTTTGATGCTTCATACTCGAGAAAAAGATGTTGGTGGTAAGAAAATGCAATCCAAACGAACATGAATTAGAGCGATTTCAAGATTTTTACAACATGTAAATAGAAAATTTGCAGGGGCCTATAGATAAAAGCCAATAAATTTTTTAAGTATCAGAATCAATGGATATCCACGACCTGACGAAGCAAACGGCAGTGGCGGCAGCAACTTCGATCGAAGATTATGTGGATTGCAATTGGCGTATGTTGTTCAAAGCAAAAATTTAATGGTGAAGTGGGTCATATGGTGAAGTGGCCCCGTCATCAACTAATTCTTTAAGGCTCGCCTTTACAGAAACATGCAGTGCCCAATCAGCGCATTAACATAAAGAAAACATCTCTTTCCATCTTATTGCTTTTCTTTAGAAAAGAAGAACTACTAATTTCTAACACTATAGTGGCCATTTGTTTCTCTAATTGTACATAAAAATAATAATGCTAAAGGCACAAAGCCTTATATTAGATGAATCTGGACAATCTTTGGGCAGTATACGCAGAATATGTCATCATCACGAATAACACACAAGTCAACATCTAAAGCAAATAAAAGCCATATGCAAAAGAGGCAAATCTATGTTGAAAACAATGGAATCAATCTTAGAATACAGACCAACTACATTAAGACAAGTGCACGGTAAACTCCAATACGTTAGAAAGCAACATTAATGACTGAATGATTCAACAAGCATCTTTATGGTCATCAGATCGATCAAACCAATACCATCGATGTCTACAGAGAGAGGGCTCCGAGTATGTGAAAGGAAAACAATAGGAAACTTTTCAACAGATGATAAGAATGAGATAATAACATCAGTAATACTGACCAAAAGATTCATAACAGAATAGAAAAGATATTTCAGAAGCACCTAAAAACAGGTAGGATCTTTGTTCCAAGGAAAAATGGCAAACTAATAAGAGTATGTAAAATAAAGACCAATTGTAAAAAGTAACAATTAGTGCAAAAGAAGAGAGATAGAGAGAGAGAGAGAGAGAAAGAGAGAGAGAGAGAGTCCTTGATATTGCTTGCTATCAGCTAAACTCCACGTACTTGTCTTCGATTTTCTCACCATTATAGATTAGCTGCAACTATAGCTTTATAGGAATTTCGTAAGTCCACTGGACTTAAAGAGTTATGATTTCCAATAGCTACTCTGATGTGGGATAGAGGAGCTGGTCCTCAGATTTTAGGATGAATCTCAGATTGTGGATGAAGAGAAGAGGATATCTACAAATTAAAGCTCTTCATGACAATTAGAGGGAATGCCCTTATTCTTTGAGGCTTATTCTAATATACAAATAAACAAGTCAAAATCTAGCAATAGGTGATGCTTGTCCAGAGGGAAATAGATAAGAGTTAACATCTGTAAGGAAACTTCTCTGAAGATTCAGAGATTTGACGAGGAAAAATTGGCGATGGAAGAATGTAGGTGGATAAGAGTTGAGAATAGAGAGATTATGGTATCGCGTATTCACGTGATAAATAAGGATAGTGGAAGCCCTAGAAAAGAATCTAAGAATTTCATACACGGATTTACTATTTAATAAACCCATGTAATGATTTCTCATGTTCCAAACAAAATGCAAAAGCATATCACATACATTCACAAATATATTTAAAAAGAAAAACATAAATTTTATATGTAGGAGCATGCAAGCAAATCTAAATGTGCCTAAATGTATGCATAAAAATGTGTGCATTATTGGCATCAAGCAGTAAAGCAGAATTTTTGATAGATTGGCAGATGAAAGTCAATGGCTAAGCAAAGAGCATACTTATATATTCAACATGTATATCAGTTTGTGTCACTACGAAATATATGAGGAACATTGTTTCAAGCTGCATTTTTTTCACAACAGATGTTGGAAAGGCTAATGTTTCCTAATTCCCATAATCAAATGTCAAACAGAGATCAATATTTGAAAATTTTAGCCAAAGTATGCATGAGATGAATGGGGGTACAGAATATATGGAAACAATTGGAAAAATGGAAAACAGAATTTAGTAGAAGAAAGTTTGCAGCTGTGAAGGCCGTATAAACTAGATGCATTTCACCTTATGAACCACTCGCAACAGTTTTGTTGGTTTATAAATTAGTTAAACATCCATTATAAAGGTATATCAAAAATTCTGATCATCATGCAAATAAAAGCACTAGTCTCATCAGTTAATGAATCTATTGGCTCTATTGAAAATCTTGGAGATAAAAAAAATGTCAGGTAACTACTTTTACTATTACCATAAATTTTATAATAGTTAGCACACAATCAAATTATTTTATAATAGAAAGCACACAATCAAATTCTCTTTCATAGCGATGTCACTGATATGACATATTTCATTAGATGTAGCATACAGAATATCTTGGACATCAAATCAATTAATAAGTTAATAAACTCGTGTGTTGAATGTTATAATAAAATATGATTGGGAAAGTAATGCAACAACTATTTATAAGCCTTATAGCACCTAAATATTAGTGGGGTCGGCTCTAGTGCGTTCTATTAAATCCATTCAACTCTGTATAAGGCAAGATTCTTTGTCAGATCAAGAATATAACTTTATAAAGGTCCCCGATGTAACGTTGTTTCGATGGGAAAGAACACCTTAATACCACACTAAAAGAATGGCTCATAAATAATGCAATTAATGGTTGAAATAGCTCAAGCTAAAGAAGGTATCCAGCCAATTATGTAGAAAGGATGAAATGCATCTTTTGATTCTGTTAATAGTGCCAAAAAATATTCTACAGCCATAATTATGGACATATATATCTGTCTGCTAAGTACAAAAAGAAATGTAAGAAAGAAATCATTCTATAATATTTTTTTTGATTAAACAGGGATGAACCCTATTTACAGAAGCGTTTAGACGAAAACAAATCGCGAGTAATGATACCCGAGCACACCCCCATGCACGATACAGAGAATATCCCAATCCCACCCTCGGCACTAGCTCTAACAAAGCAGATCCCGAGCACACCTCCAGACAAAAACACAAGCACACTAGCACAAGCACAACTAGCACACCTATAACCTAGTTGACAGAGGTAAAGAACACCATTTTCCAATAACCTAGTTGACAGAGGTAAAGAACACCATTTTCCAATCATTCTATAATATAACGTAGCAAATTTTTAAAGAACTTGTTAGTCAGAATATGATTTTGCCCCAACCAACCAAACAACGAACAATTTCTTGATCAACTCAAATAGGCATTGATACGACCACACCGGTCAAAATTATTTTACTAATTACGAACTAACCTCGAGAAAACCAATGTAGGACATAACAGGACATGAACCGACATCCCCTCACTTAAGTAAATCATCTGTTTCAAAGTTAAGGCCGTGAACTGATACATAACAAGATCAATACTGGCAAGTTTTCATACAAAGCAAGCTGACTCTACATAGGGTCAACATTCAATCGAGTGTTAATTACATTAATAAAGGAGACGTAGATAATCAAACAAGGATCCTTCTTGTAGCTTCGTTATTTGATGACAATCCCTCGTAGACGGTGATGATTCATTCTAATCCATAGTGTGACATAATATCTCAAACAAGAGAAAAGATACAACAATGCTAAGGTAGAATATCAACATAAAATGAATGATCCAAGGACAAGTAGACCTCAAAATGACACCAATCCTATACATCAATACATGAGCTTCAAGAATCTGAAAGCAGCATAAGTTTATCCTCGCGAGATGTAAAAGAATTTTGGTCACAGCAATAACAAATCGACCTACAGAGAGAAAGAATGGGCAAGAACAGCAGCAGCAACAAGAGAGAATGCCTAAAACATGCAGAGCAGATCAGGATTGAGAGATCCTGACCGTCCATCATCTGATGGTAGGGTTTTCCTCAGGGTACGGGATCTGGAGGTTCTGATCCGACGGGCTCAGATGAATCCTCCTGGGGAAGGGCATGAAGCAGGGGCCGCAGAACACCACCCCACCGTCCGATCCCCCTCTCTCCTCCGCCGCAGCCTCCTCTTCCTCCGACGCCTCCTTCGTCCCACGGCCGCTTGTTGTCGCGTCGCGGTTCGCGTCCTTAAGGGCGGTGCGAACCCTAGACGGGATCCGCGGGATGCGGGCGCGCTCATCGCCCATGAGGTCGCGGTACCCCACGGCGGGGCTCCACGCGAGGGCCTCGGCGGCGCGGAGGGAGACGCGGCTCAGGATGGCGGCGCCGACGTTGAGCACGCCGTGGATCCGCCCCGAGGGGCGGCGGATCCCGACGGCGGCGAAGGCGGGGGCGTCACGGGGCCGGCGGAGGAGGCGCTCGTTGCCGATGAGTAATCGGACGGTGCCGACGAGGGAGTCGGGGAGGTACCAGCCCCCGGCGGCGTAGATCTCTACGGATACCGCGGAGGGCGAGTCGTCGGCGAGGAACCCCGCGGGGACGTGGAAGATGAACTTCTCGTTCCAGGTGGGGTTCTCGCCGCCGACGCGGTCCACGCGGGTCCGGAGCTTCGCCGAGGGGTCGACCCACGCCACGGCGTAGCTCTGGACCCGCCGGAGCCCCGGGGGCGGCTTCAGCCGCTGCGCGGAGATCAGGTTGATCTCCAAGAGCTGCGAATCCATGGCTGCGGAGGCGCCGGAGATGGCGACGGCGACGGCGACGGCGACGGCCACGGCGGAGGCGGAGAGAGAGCGCGCGCGAGTGAGAGTAGTGAGGAGCGAAGTGTGAGAGCGCGAAGGGGGGTTTAAGAATCAAAAAGAGGGGTTGGTACGGGATCTTGAAGCGGGCCAATATAGAATAGCGGAGGGAGAAATCAACGGACGGCGAGGGTGTCAAATATTGATCGGACGGTGATGGTGAGCCCGCGCCAAATTCGTGTTTCGATTTCGTAATCGGGTGCGTCGGGGGACCTGAATCGCACCGGCCCCGGGTTTGAGGCTTTGAGCTTCGATTCGGGCCTCTCAAACAATTGGGCTCACCATCACTCAGGCCCATCTCATCCAAGTTGGCCCTTGCGGCCTCATAGTTTTACTGGGTTGGACTTTAAGGGTTTCAATTTAGCGAATTTATGCATGTAATTTGATCCATTTTTCACATAGGGATTCTTAGTTGATTGATGTTTCTATAGATGGCCAGGGTATTTGTTGCTAGTTCACTCACTCACATTACAAATTTATCATATGCTTTGTAGATAAACAATAAAAAGAAAATAATTTAACAAATTCACATTAACAAGGGACAAATTAATTTAATTAATTTAATAAACTTATTATCATTTCAAATTGCGAAAATTCATGTATTCATTTTAAAACTCGAGCCATGTTTTTGAAAAATGATCCTTCCACTCTCTCAAAGGGCGGAAATAATAATTTAAAAAAAGCCCGAACGCACAATTAATAAATCCTTTCCCAACACGGTAGGAGAAACCATGGCTCAGAAAATAATAAAACTTTGAAACACTTTCACACCTACTAAAAATATTAAGATATTGCCATATTGGAGATCAAGGAGCTACTTGAAATGGGATAACACATTACACAACCATGCCAACGTTAAAATGGAACAAACTATTGGGGAAGTGACACCTGGGTGCAACCCCAAAACTTGTATCGAGACAATTAAGATCTCAGCACTATTTTCAAAGCATGCAGGGGTTTTAAGTTAAAGGCGAAAAATGTCACATTTAATGTGACCATGCCGCATTCTTAGTCTAAGTTATAGAATTTGAAAAGCACGCTTCTATTTTAGTCAAGTATATTTGACATAATTTGAGCTTATTTTGTTATATATATTTGCAAGTAATTTAGATATATATATTCTACCTGTTGCATATTTCTCAACAAATTAAATAAATACTAACACCCAATATATAATTGCACCAAAAGCAATTGCTCTTGCGTATAATATATATATATATATATATATATATATATATATATATATATATATATATATATATATATATATAGCAGGACTGCTGTGCTCTCAGGAGTACAGAGGCCTTCGTGCTCCTGAGCCGTTTTCGATGATGAAATTTCCAAATCGACGATCGGTTCCATTAGAGTTAATCTAGCGTATTTAAAGTTTTTAGAAAATAATTTTTGTGATTTTTCGATATCATTTACCTAGCAATCAAAAGGATTCAAAATCAATAATTTTTAACGGCTAAAAATAAAAATTCTATAAAAAGTGGTGATATAGCCCTAAAATTTTCGATCAGAAATATTAATCTTATTGTAGATAGTATAAAAAATTTTGTATCAAAATTTTATCTAATTTGAATACTTCTATACCGTTAAACTTGAAAACGGCAGATATCAACCATTAAAAATTATTGATTTTGAACGCTTTCGATTACTACATAAATGATATCAAAAAGTCGCAAAAATTATTTTCTAGAAACTTTAAATGCGTTTGATCAAGTCTAACGGAGCCGATCGTCGATTCGAAAATTCCATCATCGAAAACGGCTCAGGAGCACGGAGGCCTCCGTGTGTGTGTGTGTGTGTGTGTGTATATATATATATATATATATATATAGTGAGGCTACTATGCTATCGAAAGTATGGAGCCTTCCGTGCTTCCAGTTCATTTTTGATGTTGCGACTTTCGCATTGTCGATCGGCTCTGTTAAACTTGATCTAGAGTATTTGGAGTACCTAGAAAATAAATTTTATTATTTTTCGATATCATTTGTCTAGTAATCAAATGGGCTCAAAATCAACAAATTTCAATGACCGTAGTAAGCCGTTTGCAAGTTTAACGGTGTAAAAATATCCAAATCATGTGAAATTTTAATAAAAAATTCGTTATACTATATAAAACAAGATCAATCTTTGATTTAAAATTTTAATGTCATATTATTATATTTTGTAAGATTTTTATTTTCAGCCGTTGATTTTGAGCCCCTACGTTCACTAGGCAAATGATATCGTAAAATCATAAAATTTATTTTCTAGGTACTTCAAATACTCTAAATCAAGTTTAACGGAGCCGATCGACGATTCGAAAGTCGCAACATAAAAAACGAACTGGAAGCACGGAAGGCTCTGTGCTTCCGATAGCGTAGTAGCCTCACTATATATATATATATATATATATATATATATATATATATATATGTTTGAATTGGAACATGTACAGTCCCTGGATGAGAGAGAGAGAGAGAGAGAGAGTGAGTGAGTGTGTGTGTGTTCTTGGGCAGAGTTCAAAAGCTCAGCCATGGAGAAAGAAAAGAAAAGTAAACAAGAAGTACCACCACCTCGTGGCGGGAAGGTCTCTGATTGGTCCACAGAGCCACCCAAGTGCAGTGCGAGATTCTCCTCGTCCCCCATGTATGCTCCCATATGGCCCATGGGGATGGGCAATTAGCCAATTAATCCACACGTGTAAGTAATCCAAGATGTGATCATCTCTCTTCTTATTCACTCCACTTCACTTGGGTTAGGGTTAGAGTATACGGTTTCAGAGAGGCGCAGCACCTCTCTATCAGGAACTCGGTATGGTATCAGTTACACTTAATACCGATTATTAGGATCAAAATTTAGGACTATTATGAATATAGGCCCTTTTCTATTCATAAATTTTTGATCGTTGGGTGAAGAGATATATGGTTAGAATGATAATGATCTCCTAAAATTTAGTGGATGGTTGGTTATATAGTATGATCTAACGGATAAAAATGGTCAAAAAAAATAAATTTAACAGTCAAAAATTTATAAGTACAAAAAAATTTATATTCATAAGAGTATAATAGCCACCGGACTCTTAACTATGAATGAAAATCATAATGAAAAATAATCAAAGTTTCTTGCGCCTATCTAACCAACAATCTCCTCTAACTCTCGAGCATTCTACTGCTTCGGAATCATTCGTCGAACATTCGCATCTTCTGCGCTCAGAAGCACTTGTAGAGGAAGCACTTTTCTTGTCCAGCATATTTTTTTGAATTAAGTAGAACACTAGTGGTGCTTGAAAGAGCATTGGATAGAAATCATAGAACTATAAGAGATACTTGAGGCGACAACTCAGCGATCCGCGTAAATCTCTTCTTTACACTGATCAGAAACTATATATACGTCTGTGCATGGCATATGACTCTGCATGGTATATAATGCACAGTCGTATTGATTCAAAGATAAATCAAATACCAGTATTAAAATCACAAATACATAAACACATTTCTATCTAAGTTTATTTCTAAATAAAATAAACGAAGCAGGTAACGTAAATACATAAACACATTTCTATCTAAGTTTATTTCTAAATAAAATAAACGAAGCAGGTAACGTGCTACCTATCTCTCAAAAAAAAATAAATAAATAGATAAACACATACTAAAATTAGCCTCTCAATATCTTTTTTCCTTAATACTAATTTCATATAACTTTATATATCAGTAGAAATTTTATTGTTATAATTAATTAGCTTACAATTCAAATGATAAATAACATCTTAATTACATATAATAATAATAATAAAGAAAGAAAATATTTTCAAAATATCTTTCTACCAACATATAAAGATCTTAAATATAAAATTACTTACAATCCCTCACCTCTCTCTATTAATAGTTTTTGTAAAAATTTCACTTACATAAAGTTACGACAACAACACCAACGAAGGCCGTAGATATCCTTTTTTTCTCACAATTTTGTGGTCAATAATTACACCAGATGAGATCATTACACTCCAACTTTTTGTGACCAATAATTACACCAGATGAGATCATTACATCCAACTTCAAATCTCTGGCGATAAATCTCATTCAATTACTGACCGTCCCCAACACAAATAACAAAAGACTAAATGGTCTCTGACGATAAATCTCATTCAATTACTGACCGTCTCCAACACAAATAATAAAAGACTAAATAATTAGTACCGAGTTCCAAATTTGAATCCTAATTGATTCACATTTCCAGCTAAGTTTATTTCTTAAAAAATAAATTAAACAAAGCAAATAGCATACTATCTTTCTCTTAAAAAAAAACTCATTCAATTGCCTCCACGTCTTTGTTTCGCATAGGAATAACTAGATAAAAGCAGGACGAAGGAATAACTGATGTTCATGCAAATTTAAACCGCTACAAATGAATATTGACAGTAACTTGATCGGCCAACATCAAACGCTTCTTAAGCCCGCCGGATAGATGCTCCTGCATGGCCCATTAGGTTGAGAACAAGTACAGCTATTTGAAGGTGCATGAAGAGTTGCAGTGTAACCAGCTAAGTATCTTCTGAACGCAAGGCGCCATCACGGAAAATCTGTAGAATGAACACAGCAAACATAAATGATCATACAAGTCGACTACCAATAGAGCATATAACAACATACACAATTCGCTACAACCCATCTCTAGTAAAAAATTCGACAAATATAAGCTTTGTGGTTTGAAAGCAGATGAAATTTTTGAGGTTCAGAACCAGAAGCATTAATACAGGACTTCAGCTGCTCATGCAAAGACGAGCTCGCTGGGGAGAACGCACAGAGAAACTTGCTTATAATTGTAAGTTGGGGTTTGCGGTCAATTCAGAGCTTTTGTGAGGCAAACAGATATTCCAGTAAGTATATAATTGGTACATGCTACTCAACTTTGAGGATGCATTGCAGTATAGAAACAAATTAACACTCATATATTCTCCCAAGCACATCATGACCACATAAAATACTCGGTACACACGGCTCCGGTGATGCGGGCCTGAGCTACGAGTATGCAAACAGCACCTCATCATCATACACAACAACTGGATCAAGCAAAGACAACCCTGAATGCACGCTAATGCTCAACAAAGAGACTTCTGTAACTGAATCCAACAGGATAACCTAAATGCCAGTGCTGCCACGCCAAACAAAGTCTTAATGTCGCCTACAATGCACTTCAACCTGAAAAATCAATCAAATATATAAGCATCATATATATAGTATGCGAGAATTTAAGAATAACACTTGTGCCTGTCAGCGAACAGAAGAACAGAATTACTCATTTGATTGAATATTTACAATTTCATATATTCACAACTTCAAATAACCACACTCAAAAGAGTAACCAGCATTACAAATCAGGTGAGCAACTTGCATACCGTGTCATTCCCATATCAGTTGCTAACTTCAGATCTTCATTCAATATTTCACTCAAAGACCTTGTTTTTCTATTAACTATAATCAAAACAAATCAAATAACAAATTTAACTCCCCAGCAGCATAGGCCACCGCAAGAAAGTTCGCTATGAACTTGATTAAAATTACCACATAAATGATGAGCCATGAAATGACAACTTTTAATTAATTATGAATCTTCATATATAAGAGAATTCTTCAATTACAGCATACAAACTGAATCAAAAAGAGCTAGATGCCTAAGGAGCATTGCCCATCTCAAGGATCACATTACAGAAGACTCCGATGACAACTTAGCACAACAAGCCACTGAGATTATTTAGAACAATCAATCTCAAGAAAAAAAGTAGACTATGCTACATGAGACAAGGATGCCTACACAGTACACAATGGATGGTAAACAAATGATTTGATTTAATTTTGAAATGAATAGCACATGGAGGTATAGTTAAGTCATTTTGTGGAATTAAGACAAAAGAAATTAAGACAATGTTAGCTACGGACAAATTATGCTAAATCTTCACACCATTACCCTACTTAATTAACAAACAAAATAAACGTAAATTTTTGCATTGTAAAGATCCTATTATAAAAATACCCGAAGCTATTGTATGATAAAAATCTATACTCAACATTCAGAAACAATTTTCGTTGGACTAACCCAATGTTTCGTATGGCTCGTTAATTAGAAACTACCGCACAATAAATAAATACATAGGAAGAACATACAATCGAGTTCCCTTAATTTTTGAATAAGTCAAAGAGAAGGGCTGTCAATGATGCCAACACAAGGGACCATACAAATGAAAAACAGGAAGAATAACATAGAAGCATAAAAATTATTTCAATAAAACTTGTGATGTAAGTAAAACTTCTGGCTACAATCAAATGGTTATTTCATATAATGTTTTGAGACTGCAAAGAAGAAGCAAGGAGCTTCTATACCCTACCCAGATAGGCCTCTCAGGTGCAATAGAAGTCGTAATAGACACGTCGACATTTTTTTTCTCATAGATGCATGGTATTCTACAAGAGTGCATGCTTGGGTGGGGGCTATATAATTCAATAGCTCACAAGATCATAGAAGATTACAATTTATCTAGCTACCCTCATACATACCAAATATAAGCAAAACATATGACTTTGTGAAGGAAGAGAAAATTACATGCAAATCAATAACTTTGAAGCAGATTATGCAAAGAAATCACTTACGAGAGATCCTCTTTTCTTCAATATGTATGCTGCAACAATAACTGAGCAAATGCATGATCTTAGGCTTACAGAAGTATAAAATCCATCTGAACCCATGAAGAAACATGTCTTTTACTTCTTTTTCTTTTCCCCGTGAAAGAGACATGCTGAAACCTACTTTCATAACTTAACAACAGCAACAAAAAGGTCATTATTGAAATTTCGTATGACTCAAAAACAAGCATGCAGCTATCTTAAGCTCACAGAGTCAAGAACCAAACGCAAAACTCAATCCACAAACATTACTAAAAAGAGAAGAGATAAATTGAACTAAGAGTAAGATCTACGGCCAAATTCAACAACTAGATCATAATCTAACTAAACCTAAGAACAAATTAAAAAAACACTTCCTACAAGAAACTCACAAGGCTTTATTGCATAAGATGACCATAACTACAAAAGCAGTGTAATTAATTAACAAGCATTTACTTGAGATAAGATCCTGCATGAACTTGCAAGTGATTCCCCAGAAAATATCAAAATATCTAGATACAGACAAAAGAGACATATAAGAGTGAAATAGAGATGAGTACAGCATACATATATATATATATATATCATATAATTGTTTGCATGGGTTTGTAACTAAGGGAGCTCCCTTCAGTCCAAGCATAGGCAGCATAAGGTCCAACTTACCTCCCGCATCATCCACTCAGCTACCAAGAAACTGATGCTTCATCTTAGTATTTGAATGAATGAGTCGGCAGCTAATTAAACCCTAAATCCACCCATGAGTGGACTGAAGGAAGCTCTCTTTCGCTAATCCAATCTAAGCTTACTGAGTAATGTGCCATATATAAAACCCAACAAAAGGTAAGCAACTTAACTGAAAACGAAGAGAAAAATAAGCATTTGTTCTATCATACAAAAAAGCATACAAAAAGCCCATGCTCACCTTGCTAGTTTTAACTACTATGACCAAGGGAAAAAAAAAAACCTTCAAAAGAACATGACATATCCTTTTGATCATTTCCTCTCCTCCAAAATACCTCAGCACATATTCAAAGTTTAGGTAACATGGGCTTACAAGAGATCTAGCAAACTTCCAATAGTGTCTATATTCATAGAAGGAATTTGTGACTTACTATTTTAACCTATTTTAGCAAACACTTCATAGTTGATAAATACAAAAAAACCAACAAAAGAAGATGAACAAATAGAAGAGAGTCAAAGCAACTAGAGAAGATGCCAGTGAAGGTTAAGAGAGTCGCTTCAACTATAGAAGACGAAGCGACTACAAAAAGATCAAAGAACCCAAATGAAATAAAGAGTAGATATGAAGTGGCTCCCTTGTTGTGTTGTCAAAAGTCCATGGATTGGAACACACAGGAAGAGTGCCCCCTTAAATAGCCAAGAGAGAGAGGGCCACATCATATCAAAGTGTACAACCAATATGGTAAAATAATAACTTAGGGCACTATCGAACATGTAGCAGTAGAGTTCCACAAGAGAGAAAATTATAGCCCACCTCTTGATGTTCTCTCTTTCTTCTAAGCGACACTTGAATAAAAGCTTTTTACTCCATCCTTTTGTCTCCTCTCACCTCATGTGGTTTTAAATTCACTTCTTATGCCCTCCCAAGGAATCATATTATATTGGTATTAACCTCCTTAAGGTTATATACCTATATATATATTATATTAAATCACAGCAGCTACAATGTGGCTTTCCCACTTTAGTACAGTGTCTTTTTTATTTACTTTTAGTAAAAACAAATAAATATTTGTCCACAACTAATTTTTGAATTAATTAAAAATAATTTTTAATTAAATTTAAGCTTAGATAAAAATTATTTTTTTTATTTGGTCCGTAGAAAATTAGCCGCGTTAAAATTATTATTATTTCACCCTTTTTCTATATTACAAAAATTCTCGTGCTTAGATATAAAAAATATAATAAATAATAATAAATAGTTTTTATTTTTAAAAATATTTTTATAATTGTTTTTTTTATTATTCAAAATAAAACTAATTATAATATTAAAAAAATAAAACTATTTTAAAATAAAATTATAAACTAATTTTATCTATAAAATCAAATATTAATGGAAGTAGGCGTTGTTAATTTGCCCCAAATAACTTCACCATTTTTTGGCTTTTTAGCTAAATCGACATGCCCAAAGTGCACCGACTGGTCATTTTGGAAGTAGAAACTTGCAAATATAATTGTGGCCACCGAATGCATTCACAAGGTCCTGTGAAAAGTTTTATTAGAAGTAATATTTTATATTTTTACATTTGGTTTTCAAATCTTACTTTACATTTTATTATTTGGTTTTTGAATCTTAAACATCAAAACAGGACAGCACCGTTGCGGTTAAACTCAATAGCAATGTTAATCAAATCAGCTTACACATGAGAAAAGGGCGTATGCTCGACTAGCTAGATTAATATAGGAGAAACTTCAAAAAAACTCCTTGTGGTTTCACTTTTTTTCACTTTGTAATTTAAAATGTATCAAGTTAGTAGTTTGTGGTTTATCACTTTATCACTTTAGTATCCTATGGTTTAAAGTGTGTCAAGTTAGTACCCTATCGTTTTGCACTTTATCATTTTAGTACCCCTGTGGTTTAAAAATCACAGAGTACTAACTTGATACAAAATTAAAACCACAGGGTGCTAAAGTGATAAAGTGTTAAACCACATGGTACTAAAGTGATAAAGTGCAAAACTACAGGGTACTAACTTGATAGACTTTAAATCACAGGGTACTAAAGTGATAAAGTGATAAACCACAGGATACTAATTTGATATATTTTAAAGCACAGGGTACTAAAGTAATAAAGAATGAAATTACAGGGGGGGTTTGGAAGTTTTCCCATTAATATATAATAGCTAGTGAATTTTCACATATACTGTTTATTACATTGACGGTTTTTATTATGATATGATTCTGAGTATAACAATTTTATCACTCCATCATTATTATCCTGCACCTTTGTCTATGGGAACATGTGTGCTTTTGAATAAGGCATTGTAATTAATTTCAATGTGGATTTAATTTTTCGATCACCACATTGAATTGCTTACTTTTATAGGCTAAATAATTTGTCACGCTTTAAAATTTTTAGACATGCTAATAGATCTGTCGTATTTACAAAAAAGCTTCCACATATACATATGCTAACAGATCCGCCGTATTCACAAAAATGCTCCCACTTACACGAAGCGCGCTATATAAAGAACTTGCAAATCTCATATATATATATATATATATATATAGAGTTGAGCTATGATACTTTTACAAGTATCACCATCATAGTGCTATTAGGTTTTAAGCCATTGGATCTACTTTTTGATTATTAATAGCCCTTGAATTAAACACTATTCCACCTACCACCACCTATCATCATCATCTCAACCTCACATCTCTCCATCCAAGGGCTAAAAACACACAAGTATCACCCTCATGATATTTTTACAAGTATTCTAGCCCTACTCTATATATATATATATAGAATTGAGCTAAAATATTTTTACAAGTATCATCCCCATGGTGCTATTAGATTTTTAGCTATTGGATCTACTTCTTGATTACTAATAATCCTTAGGTCAAATGCTATTCCACCTACCACCACCTACCACCATCATCTCAACCTCACATATCTTCATCCAATGGCTAAAAACTAAGAAGTACCACCCCCATGATGCTTTTAAGAGTATTCTAGCTCAACTATATATATATATATATATATATATATACAAAATGCATGTGAATAGATGTATTACAACTAAAATATAATTATACTGTCATAGATAGCTACAACGAAACCAGTCACCACTAATTAAACCAAAAACATCGATATATACAACCTCTCTCAATATACAATATGTACACTCCATCTCTATCAGAGGGTCGCTCCACTAACTTATCCACAGTAGGAGGTCTTATCTAGCTTGCAATCTCCTTACCATAATTTTCTGCCGGCCGGCGTCTGTGACGGCTCCGAAAGAAAATTAATAATAGAAGGGTTTGATTATCGCATGCTTAGTTCTAATGATATGTTCTGTTAGTAAAATTTAAAAACAAATGTTAGATTGATTGAGAATCTTGCACTTTGAACAAAAGTTGATAATTCAATAGAAAATTGTCACTACAATAAAATTAGATTAAATGAACATATTTTTGAAATATTTTTATATAAGTATCCTATTTATATCAAAAAAATTTTAAAAAAATCTATCAAAGCCTAAATATAAAGTCCAATTCAACAAAAAATAGAAATAAGTTTATTTATTCAACCAACCCCACCAAGTCCACTCGACCCGATTACAAATTAAAAAAATAAAAAAAAATTGATCACCACCTTTCCTTCTCCTCCTCCATTGCCGCACCCGACGAGGTGGGATCTCCGCGGCTGGAGCTCGGCCGCGAGGATCTCATAGGAACCGTAGATGGCTACGATCGCTATGTGTCCCTCCACCACATGTCGCTGGAGAAGTGGGTGCCAAATATCGAGACGGTCTCACATATAGCGACCCTACATATAGTAATATTTTTAAAAAGTACCGATAATTTAGTCGGTGGCACTTTTTTTAATATGTATTGACATTTAAAAATATCACTATATATTATTTTTGTTATAGTGTGCTCGGAATATCAATAGTTTCTTATTAATAGAGCTATTAATGTTATTTTTTAATATGCAACAGGAATAGATAATTAGTGTAACCCTTGTGCTAGGTACATATCCAGGATACGAAAATTAGTGGCATTCCAAGTGACATTTAAAAAATAATTAATTGTTATAACTTCTAGGATTCATAATTAAGCTCTTGTAGTGCACCAAAACAAAATGAGTAGAAGTACAGAAAGAAATTAAATATTCGGTTTTAGGTTTCAAAGAATACATAAAATGGTAATAGGAGGAATTCAATATGATTGATGTGTTATTAGAAACTTATATGCGAAATATAATTCTATGTATAAATTACTAATAAAATAAAATCTATTCAGTTTGCATTTTTAAGCTTTTAGATTTTATGTTCGCATTTTCATATAGATGAACTGCTAGAAAATAATATTTTATATTTTTATATTCGACATAACATTCATATTTAAAATAATGATGTTTGTCCCTACAAATTTTGTAATATTTTGTTAAATAGTAACATAAAATAAAACTTCAAGTTTTATAGCATTTAAAGTATGTTTTACGATATGGGTAGGTTCTTTTAATTTTTAGTCTGGTACATTAATCATTTAGTTCACCTAGATAAAAATCTGAACAATTTAACATTTAGTTCCTAAATTCATGGCACCGTACCCTAGCTCGATATTTGAACGACCGTGTCAAGCCGCGCCACGCACGACCCGACATAGCAACGAACGGCCAGTGTTTTTTATGCGCACGGCTGTGTATTACTATACTCTTTCAATAAAAGAAGTCGTTGTTTTAAAAGATCAACGAATGACACATAGAAATATTTTAGAAAACTTGAAATAACCTTTTTAATGAATAATTAAATTTCATTTTTTCCAAAACTTTACACGGTAGTTATGCCTCCGACATAACACGGCCATAGAATAACCGTGACATACCATGCCATCTATGTCGGGCACAGCTACCCATGAATTTAGGAACAACATTTAATTTTAAACATATTAAAGTATAAAGAACTGTTTTCCATGTTCAATTTATATAAGTTTTACATACCTTTTTATAAATTCGACATTTAAAACTGAATGGATTAATCATCTAAACAGCCAAAACAATAAAGAAAAGGAAAATAAAATTCTAGCTTCACTAGTTTCTTTTTTTTTCCTACTTAACTTTCTTCTTTAATCTCTTTAATAATAATCTTTTGTTCCCTCCTTGTTTATCTTTCCTTTTTTATATCTCTTCACTCTTCTTTCCCTCTTTCTCTCATCTTCTCTTCTTTTAAATGTTCACTTCACTTCACTTCTCTCCCTACTTTCAGATACCCTCTTTTTTTTCCCCTTTGTCACACACGGACAACACACGTGCGTCGTCGTGCACGGTGCTATTGGACACCCATAACGATACAGAGCACCCATAACGACAGAGCACACTATGGGTCTATTATAGTGCCGTGTCCCCTCGGTTCGTCTTAGGGGGGGACATGCCATGTTATACGGGAAACGGCATGCCGTGTCCATTCCCACCGTTAGGTCGAGCGACAAGCGCTCGCTCGAGCACATTCCGAGCTTTACTCGAGTTCTAGCTTAGCGAGCAAATCATTTGCGCGACTTGTGCTCGACTTAAAAAGTCGAGCAAATTATTTGCTCGGGTTGTGCTCGACCACAGTCGAGCGAGCACAAGCCGAGTTATTGTAGAGCTTATGTATATAAAATATAAATATATTAAATATATTAAATATAAATATATATATATATATATATCTCTCTCTCTCTCTCTCTCTCTCTCTCTCTCTCTCTCAAACTGACCCGATGATAGCCATCATTTGACGAGCCAAATGATGGCTAAACAAAAATTACTATCTCGAAAGTTTAGCTGTTAGCCGTGGCAACTTGTACTAGATCTGGTAAATTTAATAGATCTTTAGTTTAAAATATTAAAAAACCGTAGTGATTGACTTGCTAGTTTCCTAGTGTTTTAGATATTAAAATTATCGGTTATACCAGGCAAACGAGCAAATTGCCATATCTTCTCAAGTTTAGTTGATTTAAAAACAATTTTTTAAGAAATTTGATAAATTTTATTCTAGATCTGAGATCTAGAGTTTATATTTTTAACATAGTAGTGAAAAACTTCCTATAAGTAAAGGTCGATAAGTAAAAAGACAAGTGAACTACCTGTTCTCTTATTATAGCTTTTACACACTTTAAACTAAAGGTTTATCAAATTTATCAAATCTAGTACAAATTGCTACGGCTAATAGTTAAACCTTCGAGATAGTAGCTTTTGTTTAGCCATCATTTGGCGAGTTAATATTAGCCATCATTTGGCGAGCCAAATGATGGCTATCATAAGATCGTTTTGAGATTAATATATATATTGTATATAAAAATAATAAAATAAAAATCATTTTATTTTTATATTTCAACTCGAGTTAATATTTTTCTGAATAAATATACATTTCAAAGTTGGTAAACTAGTTTCAGATTACTCATTCTAAAATATTTAAATTAAAAATATATGTAGGTTAGATTAGAAACATTGAATAACAAGCAACCGGTCGAACACTCGGTCGAGCACAAGCCGAGCAAATCATTACTCGGCTTGTGCTCGACTTAAAAAGCCGAGCTATAAAATTGTTCCGTCGAGTACGAGCAAGTAATTTACTCGGCTTGTACTCGGCCGGGGTCAAGCGAGCACAAACCGAACAACTGTGGGAATCCGTGTCCCGCTATGAATTAAGGAACGAAATAAACAAAATAACCTCCCAAAACTAAAAGTTCGAACTAGCGATTATACACTACATGAATTAACTACAGGTCCATATACCCGACAGCACCTCGCACGATCGGCACGACAAGTAGGAAAAGGTCCATACGTCAAGTCAAAGTATAAATTAGGTGCTTATAAAAGACTAGTACTGATACGACCACGACCTAAAAATATTTCGAGTGTAAGAACTAAACCAACAGTCCACAAATGAAAGTCGGTCTTCCGAAGACACTTAAAGGTCAACCACGACGCAGAATAGGTCTCGGAGAGTAAGAACGAACATAATCAGCCAGAACGACAACGACAGCGCCGATGCAGAGAGAGAGAACAACTATAGAAACGTACGTAAGAACGAAAACATGGTTGGCCGACCCCGTAAGAGAGCCACTCATGTTACAGAATACAAATTAAACTCCGTAAAGTACAGAAATACTGGATACATCAACGAATAACGATACAAGAAAGGGACGATAAATATGTAAGAAAATTATGAAATTGTACATTGTAATCAAACACAATAATACAAATGATAAAGTTGTAGTACAGATCAAACCCTCTAATTTTATTGTATCCAGTGGTTGAAGAGAAACACTAGTATATATAAAAAACAAAGTCAAAGAAATAGATTATATCTTAATGCAATCGGTCACAGGTAGAGAACAACTTTCCTCGTCCATTATGAACGAATTACGAATTTTTCGAGATGTCTTTTACAAACGCAGACACATGTTGACGTAACAAGTTTGCGAGCTCACATTTTATAAAAGAGGAATTCCGTCGTTATACTTTTCTTCTATGTTGTCAATTTTTGTTTAAGTCCACTTTAGACAACTTATCACAAATCTAAACCTTTCCTTAGATGGTCACCTTGATAAGAGACTGGAGATAAACCGTATCGTCGTTGGTACGGTCGGTTAACAGCTCATTTTAATGCAATAACCACTAAATAACGGTTTTAAATCGTCATAATTTTCAAATCACTAAATAACGGTTTTAAATCGTCATAATTTTTGAAACAGCAGCAAATCAACACACGGACAAAAGAAAACACGAATGTACGGTTTTGACTGGCCGGAATGAACGTATACGTTAAGTCTAACGACACTGTACCTTCGGACACCAATTCTCTTATCCCAACACCTTCAGTCACGCGAGCGAACGAGCGGATAAACTACGACCCTACCCCTACAAATATAAGTAGGGATATCGGCAGAAAAGTACCAAGGGGAAGCATAGCTGAAAGGTTTGGTCCGAGGATAAGTTGGTCCGCAAGTCGTCTCCAAACCTCTAAAGAGAGTAGGAACGACCTTTGTTAGGCTTACGACCCTAAATTTACAGGGATGAGAAATTAGAAAAGGCCCTCTAACCGCCAACAGAGACAAACGCAATAGAAACATAAGAATATCCTCATAAATCGACATATAACACAAGACGTTACAACATTATACACCAGTGTAAATCCTTTACGCTACACTTTGAATTAATATCGGGGATATAATGAACCCTATAACGGAATCGATCCAATCCAACCGAGGATCCGATTTCGTTGAGCATCCGCCTCCTAAAAGGCCTTTCAACTAACTGAACCAGCTTTGTAAACTGCTGACTCTACGTAAGATGTTAAGACGACTCTTTAAATTGTACAACATTAAGTCCCACAAAAAAAAAAAGAAGTAAAAACAACCCCAACTGTTTAAACCAAAACCAACGAACCAAGTTGACGTCCATAAAATCAAATTAAGAAGCGGATAGTTTAAATATTTATTGGTTTTTCCTCCTAGGAGAGAAACTCATCCCGAAACAACCTCCAAATTGTTTATTTACAACCGGACAAATAGGACGACTTAACTGTTTGTCGAAATTTAGCGGACGATCTTTAAAGCAGAACAAGAACCATACCTCACTACCAGTGGGTCTTTAAGAATCGATTATAATCGGACAGCGTCTCAATATATAGTACCAATAAAATAAAAGCACCAATACAATAAAAGAATGTTATATACAACACTCACAGTATAAATCATCCACGTTAAGACTTCTCTAGAAAAATAACAGAACGTTTGACATATGTCACTGTCGCAAGGCAAGAGAACAGTGAGAGAGATACCCGTCATTTTCAACTTTACAATGAGCTAATGTACAAACCTTTTTATTATTTATTTTGAGAAGGGGCATGTTGTTAATTAACTGCCGACTACATAAGAAAATGCTTTTCTGAGAGACAAACAATCGTACGTAGAAAATAATTAAAAACCCCATAAATCAATAACGGTCAGTGAAATTTAACTATTTATATTAAAAAAAAGTCAATTAACTTTATCCAATTTTTGAACTTACTATTTATACTTTGAAACTTTCGAACACGCCAACAGACGTTTTCAAGTCCATTATACTTTGTGCACTGAACATGTATGAAGATTATCTCCGAAAAAAAATGTAGGTCGAATCCCTAAATGCAAGATAAAACTCACAAGTTTATTTATAACAAAATCCCATTACGCAAGAGATACTGGATAAAACCTATTATTAGGATGTTGAAGATAGATTTTCGGTAGAAAAGAGATAGTCAAAATAGTGAATAAAAAATTAATTTTTGGGTTTTTTTCTAAATGATTTAAGATTTTTCCTGAGCATTTAAAATATTAGAAATCTACTACCTAACATGTCTAATATTGGAAAAAATTTAAATATCTGGGTAATTAAGAGTTAATAAGTATCCGGCGATGTTACCGCACCCCGTAGGGTTGAGAGACCATCACGCTTTCCTATCGAAAACCAGCCTCATATCTATTCTCCATCGTCAAGGTCCTTGGTTTGAAAAAATACTTCTCTTTATAAGTCAGGTATTGATTTTCCTCTAATATTAGGAATGTTAAAAAGTAGGTTTTTCAAGATTCTTAAATATTTGAGATAAAATAAAATTTGTTATTATTATTATTATTATTATCCTTTCTTCTCTATTAATAATTTATCCTTAACGAAATCCGAAGGTTAGGTTTCACCTCACATTTGAATTTTGACCGGAGAATTTACTTTATGTCGCGAATCCTAGAACCATGGTTGATAGTTTAAGAAACGATGACCGAAATCTTAATGTCAAACGAAGTAGAGGTGGAGGTTTGCATGACTAATCCTAGGCGGCACTCGTAGTGCCGCAAGACAGGCCGCCACGCGGACTAGGAGCGGTAGCGCAGCGAGCGGACGACGGCGACGACGTCGCGAACGACGACGTCGACGTCGCTTCGGTCCCTCGAGCGTAGGACGTAAAGGACTAGGCGAACGACCACGTCGAGCATGTCGAGGAAGCCGTCGCTGAGGCGCCGCTTCGTGGGCTGCACCGGCGGCTTCAGCGTCCGCCGCGTCCGCATCTTGGTCGCGCTCTGCAGCGTGGGGCGCGCCGTGTCTAGCGTCTGCATCGGCCGGCCGGGCCTCGGCGGCACCTGCTCCCGCTCCCCCACAACCCCCACGCTCGCCACGCAGTCCCAAACGCCGTACCGGCGCGTGCCGTCCACCTCCAGCTTCGCCGTCGCCCTCGTCACCTCCCACTTCCGCCACGACGAAGCTGCCGTCCGCAGCGTACGCTTCCACGGCAGCCCCATCCCCCCCCAATCCTCCTCCCGCTCCCCCACCCGGCCCACGCGCCCCACCGCCTCCCACGCCGCCTCCGCGCGCGTCCGCCGCACCTCCCTCATCGGCGTCCCTCGCGTAGCCATCCGGGCCGGCGGCGTGGCGTCGGCCGTCCGCACCGTGTCGACCACTAGGACGCCAACTTGCAGCCAGTCCATCTCTCCCACGTCCACCGACTACACCTAGTCCCTGACGAGGACGAGCAAGAGGAGGAGGTAAGAGAGAAGAAGAGAGAGAGAAAAGAACGAGGATAATTTAGACACCAAGAAACCATCAACTACATATATATCTGTACACTCAGGTATATTGAACCAAAAATCCATCGAGTTTATAATATCTCGTATATATTATCTTAGTTAGTAGTAGTCTAATGAGATAGTAATTTTTATCCTTTTTGAAGTTCTTTTCGGGCACCAAAGCGTGAAAGAGTGAAATTATAGTACACCAAATTTCACATAGCTAAACGGGAAAGACAGGGACACCAAAACAAAAATAGAAAAGCCGTTGAAAAAAGAATTATAAAACAATTTAATATATTTTTTTTGAAGTCTATAGGTAGATTTAAATAGCTTATAAATGAAATTATAGGAAATTAAAATTGAAACAGTGACTAAATTCCTTATTTATTTTATTTTAACTATGATTTTTCTCTTTTTGCTTTGGTGTCCCCCCGTTTAACTATACGAAATTTGGTGACCATGATTTCACTCTTTCACGCTTTGGTGTCTTCCCAAAAACTTCAAAAAGGAATTTTTATTAAATTTTTATGCCTCTGGAGGCATCGAAGCTTTCATATTGTAGAGCGGAGATATCTATATCTTTAATCCTAATTAACGTATAAATAAGGAAGTTTTACTATTTTAATATATAAATAAATATATTTCAGAATTAATAGTGCATGTAGGGAGATTTCGTCGTAACAACTATTTATATAGGAGAGAAATAATCAACTGATAGATTCTATCTGAGAGAAGAAAAAAAAAAGGGATATTTGACTAGTAAGATAGTAACTTATTTATAAAAAATTTAATATAAATTTTAATAAATAATTAAATTTTAAAAATAAGATTAAAAATACGATAAGAAGTGCGTGATATTTAATATACAGGGTTTTTTAAAAATTTTTTTTTGGAATAAAAAAAAATATTCCCGGTTTAAAAGGTTAGCCAGTTTTAAATTGCCAGCTGTTTGTTATAAGCTGATCATCTCTATATACACGTATAAAGTTTCAACATCTTTTTATAAACCATCTCTATGCGTACTTTAATAATAATAGTTACTCAGTTGCCACTCCAAAAAAACCTCGCGGTCAACGCTGGATACATGACAATATCCGTATACCACCTCCGAATAGATTTCAACCACTCCACCCTTTACTAGCCCTTACTAAAACAGTTGCCGCTCACCTTTTTTTACTAAACTCCTGCGTTTTTCAGTTTCTTCCGTTCGAGCTGCAATGTTAATAGAGGTCTAGGTGCAAGACGCAATTTCTATATTCAAGCGACCTAAAATTCCACGTTTTTTTATTTTTTTATTTTTTTTTTCTTCCTTCTTCTTCTTTCTAAAAAGTACTTAAATTCGGAGATTTAATCCTTTCCGGAAAAACGTGATTAATTCCTGAAAACGTTTTAACCTAGTAAAAAAAACTAAAACGTCTAAATCAGACTTAAAAGTTTGTTTGACTGGTTTTATGAGAATAATAAAAAAGAGAAAGAGAGAGAAAAAAAAAAAGAGAAAAAAAAAAGAGAGAGGTTTCTTGCGTCGCCTCCTCGTCCGCTTTTGTCGGTGGAACGGAGACGGGGCGTGCATGCCGACCGTTTGCTCGCTCGGCCGAGCGCAAGCTGAGCACAAGCCGAGCTATAAGCCGAGCGAGCTCGAGCTGAGCTTTAATTTACTCGGCTCGAACTTGTTTTATTTTCTGAGCTTTGAGTAAAGTTCGGCTCGAACTTATAATGAGCCGAGCGAGCTTAATCCGAGCTTTTCATATATATATATATATATATATATATATATATCATAAACAATCAAAAATAAAACATTGGTATTCATAACAAGGAAAGTATTTTAATAATAAAAATTCTTAATATAGTTAGTCGATCAACTTTGA